>NW_028153829.1:0-32249 GCF_964211835.1 Anser anser
GGCACTGGGGGTGTGGGGGGACACTGGGGGACATGGGGGGGACATTGGGGGGCACGGGATATGGGGGACATGGGGGACACAGGACACGTTGCAGGGACATTAGAGGGACACTGGGGGGCACAGGGGGGGCAGGGGGGATATGGGGGGGACACGGGGACGTTGGGGACATTGGGGAACACGGGGGGGCTGTCTGGGACAGGGGGACGTTGGGGGGACACGGGGGGGACAGGGGGATTTTGGGGACACGGGGGGGGACACGGTGACATTGGGGGGGACACGGGGGGGACAGGGGGATTTTGGGGACACGGGGGGGGACACGGTGACATTGGGGGGGACACGGGGGGGACAGGGGGATTTTGGGGACACGGGGGGGGACACGGTGACATTGGGGGGGACACGGGGGGGACAGGGGGATTTTGGGGGGGGGGACACGGTGACATTGGGGGGGACACGGGGGGGGGGGGACCCGGGGACACCTCACCCATCCCGATGTGGTTCTGGCAGCCGTCGCACCAGACGTTGTAGGGCATCTCAAACCTGGGGGGGGGGGGGGGGCACAACGCGACCCCATCAGGGTGGGGGGGGGGGGGGGGGGGCAGAGACCCCCCCTCACCCCCAAAAACCCCCACCCCCCCCCCAACCCCCCCCCGCCCTCACCTGATGACCAGGATGCCCTGGGCCAGCTTGCGGGCGCGCTCGCGCAGGGGGTGGCTGCCGTGGTACTTGTTGAGGGAGCCATGCTGGGGGGGGGGGCACGGGGGGGGGGGTCAGGGGGGGGCCGCAGCCCCCCCAGCCCCCCCGACCCTGCCCAATCCCCCCAAAATCCCCCCCAAACTCACCTTGGCCGGGTCGAAGTCGGGCGGGTAGTACTTGTTGGTGCCCTTGCGCTCGCCCTGCGGGGGGGGGGGTCAGAAATGAGGAGGGGGGGCCCGGGGGGGTGCCCGAGGGGGTCCTGGGGGTCCCGGGGGGGGGGCCCCAAGAGTCCCGGGGGGGTCCCAGTAGGGTTCCCAAGGGCCTGGGGGGGTTCTGGGAGTCCCTGGGGGCTCCCCAAGGGTCCCGTAGGGGTCCTTGAGGGGTCCCGGGGGGGGTCCCCGAGGGTCTCAGGAGGGTCCTGGGGGTCCCTGGGGGGTGCCGGGGGGGTCCCAGGGGTGTCCTCGAGGGTTCCGGGGTGGGGTCCCGGGGGGGTCCCCAAAGGCTGGGGGGGCCTTGGGGGGGGGTCCCTGAGGGTCCCAAGGGGGTCTCAGGGGGGTCGTCGAGGGTCCCAGGGGAGTCCCTGGGGGGGTCCCGGGGGGGTCCCCGAGGGTCTGGGGGGGGCCTTGGGGGGGGTCCTCAAGGGTCCCAGAGGGGTCCCCAAGGGTTCTGGGGGGGGTCCCCAAGGGGTCCCAGGGGTGTCCCGGGGGTCCCAGGGGGGTCCCCAAAGGCCGGGGGGGGTTAAGGGGAAGGGGGGGGGAGGGGAAGGGGGAGGCTCGGCCCCCCCCGCACTCACCATGGCGCCGGTCTCCGGAGCCCCCGGGACTGGGGGAGCTGGGGGGCAACAGGCGGCTGCTGGAAACCAGTAAGGGACTGGGGGGAAACCAGTAAGGGGCTGGGGGCACACCTGTAAGGGACTGGGGGGAAACCAGTAAGGGATGGGGGGGAACCACTAAGGGGCTGGGGGGAAACCAGTAAGGGGCTGGGGGGAAACCAGTAACAGGCTCAGGGGAACCAGTAAGGGGCTCGGGGCACACCAGTAAGGGGCTCGGGGCACACCAGTAAGGGATGGGGGGAAACCAGTAAGGGGCTGGGGGCACACCAGTAAGGGGCTGGGGGCACACCAGTAAGGGGCTGGGGGCACACCAGTAACGGGCTCGGGGGCACACCAGTAACGGGCTCGGGGGCACACCAGTAAGGGGCTGGGGGGAAACCAGTAACAGGCTCAGGGGAACCAGTAAGGGGCTCGGGGCACACCAGTAAGGGGCTCGGGGCACACCAGTAAGGGATGGGGGGAAACCAGTAAGGGGCTGGGGGCACACCAGTAAGGGGCTGGGGGCACACCAGTAAGGGGCTGGGGGCACACCAGTAACGGGCTCGGGGGCACACCAGTAACGGGCTCGGGGGCACACCAGTAAGGGATGGGGGGAAACCAGTAAGGGGCTAGGGGCACACCAGTAAGCGGCCGGGGGCATACCAGTAAGGGGCCGGGGGGAAACCAGTAAGGGGCCGGGGGGAAACCAGTAAGGAGCTGCTGGAAACCAGTAAGGGGCTGGGGGGAACCAGTAAGGGGCTGGGGGGAACCAGTAAGGGGACGGGGGCACACCAGTAAGGGGACGGGGGCACACCAGTAAGGGACTGGGGGGAAACCAGTACGGGACTGGGAGCAAACCAGTAAGGACTGGGGCAGGACCCCCCCCAGTATGAGGCTCGCGGCCACCAGTACGGACTGGGACCCTCCCAGTATGGGGCTGGCAGCCACCAGTACGGACTGGGAGCCCCCCAGTATGGGGCTGGCGGCCACCAGTACGGACTGGGAGCCCCCCAGTCCGAGCCCCGCGCCCCCCAGTCCGCACTGGGAGCCTCCCAGTTCCCCCCCCCCGCCCTTACTGGTCCCGGCCCCTCCCCCCCCGCCCCACCGACCTCTTCCTGCTCCGCTCCTCGCGCCCCGCCTCTTCCGCTACGTCACCAGGCGGCCAGTGACGTCACGGCCCCCAAACGGGGCGGGGCCTCCCCCGCTTCCGGCACCGCCCCCGCCGCCGCCGCAGCGCTCACCCGCGGCTGCCCGTGGCAACGGTTCCCATGGCAACGGGGCACCATGACAACGGCGCCCCACGGCCGGTCCTGACAACGGGCCGCGGGGCAGCCAGGCGCTGCGGCGGCGCTGCTTTACGGCTGCCCATGGCAACGGGAACCATGGAGACGGGCACCATGGCAACGGGGCCCCATAGCAACGGGCCCCACCACCAGCAGGCCCCACCACCAGCAGGCCCCAGTGCCACCAGCAGGCCCCAGGGCCACCAGCAGGCCCCCGGTGGCACGGGGGGGGGGACACCAGGACGGGGCTGTCCTGGCCTTGTGGCCCTCGGGGATGGGCTGGGGTTTTGGGGGAAGAACGTCAAAGAATGGGCAAAATGGGAATGGGGGGGGGGGGGTGAGACCCCAGTGTGGGGCCAGGCCCATGGAAAGTTTGTCTGCAATGGGGTCACAGCCTCGGTAATGACATCACACCTCCAGTAATGACGTCACACCCCAGTAATGAGGTCACAGCCCGCTAATGGCATCACACCTCTGCTAATGACGTCACTCCTCCAGTAACGAGGTCACACCCCTGGTAATAAGGTCACACCTCCGGTAATGAGGTCACACCCCAGTAATGAGGTCACACCCTCCTAATGACATCACACCTCCAGTAATGACGTCACACCTCTAGTAACGAGGTCACATCCCCGGTAATGACATCACACCCTCCTAATGATAGCACACCTCCAGTAATGAGGCCACACCTCTGCTAATGACGTCACACCTCCGGTAATGAGGTCACACTGCAGTAATGAGGTCACACCTCCTGTAATGAGGTCACACCCCCCGTAATGAGGTCACACCCCCGGTAATGATGTCACACCTCCGGTAATGAGGTCACACCTCCGGTAATGAGGTCACACTGCAGTAATGAGGTCACACTGCAGTAATGAGGTCACACCTCCTGTAATGAGGTCACACCCCCCGTAATGAGGTCACACCCCCGGTAATGACGTCACACCTCCGGTAATGAGGTCACACCCCCGGTAATCACGTCTCTGCCCCGTCCCCATCCTTGTCCCTGTCCCTGTCCCCAAATTTGGGGTCCCCAGGCCCAATTGTGACGGGGGGGGGTCCCTGTCCCCGTCCCCGTCCCCGTCCCCAGATTTGGGGTCCCCATGTCCAGGAGTGATGGGGGTGTCCCCGTCCCCATCCCCCTCCCCTTCCTTGTCCCCGTCCCCAAATTTGGGTCCCCAACCGACACACGGACGGACCGGGGCTGTCGGTGCCGTGTCCCTATCCTGGGGGGTCCCCGGGGGTCCCTGTCCCCCCCCCCAGCGAAAGAGCCCCGGGAACCAGGTTTGGGGACGGGGCGATCCTGGGGGGGGGACAGAGGGACATGGGGGGGGACAGAGGGACATGGGGGGGGACAGAGGGACACGGGGGGGGACAGAGGGACATGGGGGGGACAGAGGGACATGGGGGGGACACACAGCCACGGGGGGGGCACACGGAGGACCTTGGGGACCCCAGGCCCAGCGCTGCGGATGCCCGGTGCAGGATGCGGCCACAGGGGGCTGGGGAGCACCCCTAGCCCCCCCAGCCCCCCCATTTACCCCCCCCTCACCCCCCCCCAGCACCATCCCGGGACCGGGGCCGGATCCGGCCCCCCCCCGCCCCCCCCCCCGGCCCCGCACCGGCTGCCGGCGCAGCGTGAGGCCCCGTCTGCTCGGGGCACGCCGCCAGCCCCGGCCGCATCCTGCCCCACCGCGTGTGGGGCTGAGACCCCCAGACCCCCCCCCCCCCCCACGACCCCCATCCCTCCGGTGGGGGCGGCTGGGGGCTGCGGGGGGGGGGGATTTTTTTTTGGGGGGGGGGTTCCCCGTGTTTGGTGGGGGCCGGTGGTGCTGGCACGGGGCCGCGGCTGCTCCGGCGGCCGGCCAGGAAGGTGCTGGGGCTGCGGGGGCGGCCGGGCACACGCGTGTGGGGCTGGGGACACGCGTGTGGGGCTGGGCACACACGTGTGGGGCTGGGGAAACATGTGTGGGGCCGGGCACATGTGTGTGGGGCCGAGCACACACGTGTGGGGCTGGGCACATGTGTGTGGGGCCGGGCACACGTGTGTGGGGCTGGGCACACGCGTGTGGGGCCGGGGACACGCGTGTGGGGCTGGGGACACGCGTGTGGGGCTGGGGACACGTGTGTGGGGCTGGGGACACGCATGTGGGGCTGGGCACACGCATGTGGGGCTGGGCACACGCGTGTGGGGCCGGGGACACATGTGGGGCCGGGGACACACGTGTGGGGCCGGGGACACGCGTGTGGGGCTGGAGACACACGTGTGGGGCCGGGCACACGCGTGTGGGGCTGGGCACACATGTGTGGGGCTGGGGACACGTGTGTGGGGCTGGGGACACGCGTGTGGGGCTGGGGACACGTGTGTGGGGCTGGGGATACGCATGTGGGGCCGGGCACATGCGTGTGGGGCTGGGGACATGCGTGTGGGGCCGGGCACACGCACATAGGGCTGTGCACACTCATACGGGGCCGTGCACACACACTTAGGGCCGTGCACACACATTTGGGGCCATGCACATGCGTGTGGGGCTGTGCGCACACACATGGGGCTGAGCACACGCATTCAGGGCCGTGCACACACGTGTGGGGCCGTGCACACACGTATGGGGCTGTGCACATGTGTGTGGGGCCATGCACACCCATGGGGCCGTGCACACGCATTTAGGGCCGTGCACACTCATATAGGGCCGTGCACACATAAATGGGGCCGTGCACACTCATATGGGGCCGTGCACACATAAATGGGGCCGTGCACACGTAAATGGGGCCGTGCACACATAAATGGGGCTGTGCACACTCATATGGGGCCGTGCACACGTAAATGGGGCCGTGCACACGTAAATGGGGCCGGGCACACGTAAATGGGGCCGTGCACACATAAATGGGGCTGTGCACACGTAAATGGGGCCGTGCACACATAAATGGGGCTGTGCACACTCATATGGGGCCGTGCACACGTAAATGGGGCCGTGCACACGTAAATGGGGCCGGGCACACGTAAATGGGGCCGTGCACACATAAATGGGGCTGTGCACACTCATATGGGGCCGTGCACACATAAATGGGGCTGTGCACACATAAATGGGGCCATGCACACACAAATGGGGCCATGCACACATAAATGGGGCTGTGCACACGCATTTAGTGCCGTGCACACTCATGTGGGGCCGTGCACACACAAATGGGGCCATGCACACATAAATGGGGCTGTGCACACGCATTTAGGGCCGTGCACACTCATGTGGGGCCGTGCACACACAAATGGGGCCATGCACACATAAATGGGGCCGTGCACACGCATTTAGGGCTGTGCACACTCATGTGGGGCCGTGCACACGTAAATGGGGCCGTGCACACGTAAATGGGGCTGTGCACACTCATGTGGGGCCGTGCACACGTAAATGGGGCCGTGCACACACAAATGGGGCCGTGCACATGTAAATGGGGCTGTGCACACGTAAATGGGGCTGTGCACACGTAAATGGGGCTGTGCACACTCATATGGGGCCGTGCACACACAAATGGGGCTGTGCACACGCATTTAGGGCCGTGCACACACAAATGGGGCCGTGCACACTCATGTGGGGCCGTGCCGCCTTGTGCCATCCCCCCGTGCGCCCCCCCGCCGGGTGTTTTGGGGTCCCCGGTGCTGGGAGGGGGCACCCGACCTCCCCCCCCCCATGGGGACAACCCCGCCGGGGACCCCCCCTCTCTGCCCCCCCCCCCCCGCCCCGCTCCTGCAGCTCGGCCGCAGCCGGCAGCCCGGGGCGCTGCGCTTTTCTGGGGCAAAAAGGCGCAGAAATGGTGAAAGCGGCGCGGGGGGGTCCCGCGGGGGGGTCCCGCCCGCCCCCAGCCCCGCGGCGGCCGCGGGACAAAAGGCTCGGACAAAGGGGCTGACGTCAGGGGGGGGGGCGGGGGGGGGCCGCGACCCGCTTATGGGGGCGCGGGGGGGCCGCGGGGCTGCCGCCGGCATGGCTCGTACCCAGCCCCCTGTCCCCAAACGCCCCCGTCCCCAAATTCCCCCTGTCCCCAAATCCCGCACCCCAAATCCCCCCAACCCCAAATTCCTCATCCCCAAATTCCTCATCCCCAAATCCCATCCCCAAATCCCGCACCCCAAATCCCCCCAACCCCAAAACCCCCCAACCCCAATTCCCCCCTGTCCCCAAATCCCCCGTCCCCAAAGCACCCCCATCCCCAAATCCTGCACCCCAAATCCCCCCAACCCCAAATTCCCCATCCCCAAATCCCCCTGTCCAAAACTCCCATCCCCAAATCCCGCACCCCAAATCCCCCCAACCCCAAATCCCCCTCAACCCCAAATCCCCCGTCCCCAAAGCACCCCCAACCCCAAATCCTGTCCCCAAATCCCCCCCGTCCCCAAATCCCCCAGCCCCAAAACCTGCACCCCAAAACACCCCCAGCCCCAAATCCCCTGTCCCCATTCCCCCGTCCCCAAATCCCCCCAAATCCCCCAAACCTGCACCCCGAAGTCTCCCCGAGAGTGGGGTCTGTGGGACAGATGGGGACGTTTGGGGGACATTTTGGGGACGTTTTGGGGATGTTTTGGGGGGATATTTGGGGGACAATTTGGGGACTTGGGGGGCACATTTTGGGCACATTTTCGGGACGCTTGGGGGACATTTAGGGGACGCTTTGGGGCCGTTTGGGGGACATTTGGGGAACGTTTTTGGGACGTTTGGGGGCACATTTTGGGGCACATTTGGGGGACGTTTTGGGGACATTTTGGGGGACATTTGGGGGCACGTTTGGGGGCACATTTTTGGGCACATTTGGGGGACATTTTGGGGACATTTTGGGAGATGTTTGGGGGCACATTTTGGGGGACGTTTGGGGGACGTTTTGGGGACATTTTGGGGGGACATTTGGGGGACAATTTGGGGACTTTGGGAGCACACTTTGGGCACATTTTCGGGACGCTTGGGGGACATTTAGGGGACGCTTTGGGGCCGTTTTGGGGACATTTGGGGCACGTTTTGGGGACATTTTGGGGGACGTTTGGGGACGTTTTGGGAACATTTTTTGAGACCGTTTTGGGGACATTTGGGGGAGGTTTGGGGGCACATTTTGGGGCACATTTGGGGGACGTTTTGGGGCCGTTCTGGGGACGGGGACGCTGGGGCGGGCGGGGGCATGTGTGGGGGCTGCCTGGGGCTGCGCTTGTGCCTGGTCGTGCCCAGCCTCGCACGCACGTGTGCACACCCTTGCCCCCCCCCTCCCCCCCCCGCCATGGCACACGGGGCCGTGCACACGCGTGCCCGTTGTGTCCCGGGTGCCCTTGCACGCATCCTGCCCGTGCTCGTGCCCCCCCGCGTGCGTTTGCACGTTGTCCTGCGCGCCCTTGCACACTTACACCGTGGGTGTTGCACACCCTGTGTGCGTTTGCACGTTGTCCCGCGCGCCCTTGCACACTTACACTGTGGGTTTGCACCCCCTGCGTGTGTTTGCACGTTGTCCTGCATGCCCTTGCACACTTACACCATGGGTGTTGCACACCCTGCGTGCGTTTGCATGTTGTCCTGCGCGCCCTTGCACGCTTACACCATGGGTTTGCACCCCCTGCACGCGTTTGCACGTTGTCCTGCGCGCCCTTGCACACTTACACCGTGGGTTTGCACCCCCTGCGTGCGTTTGCACGTTGTCCTGCGCGCCCTTGCACTCATCCTGCCCGTGCTTGCGCGCACCCCGCACCTCCCGCACGCGTCTGCGCCTGGCTCTTTGCACCCTTGCACACTTTACACTGTGCATTTGCACCACCCTGCCCGTCCTGCACCCGTTTGCACGTGGTCCTGCACACCTTGGCACCATTTACACCAGGGGTTTGCACACCCCTGCCCCCCCCCGCACCCATTTGCACGTGGCGCTGTGCACCCTTGCACCATTTACACCATTCCCACGCCCTCCCCCCGCCCCCATTTGCACGCGGCCCTTTACACCCTTGCCCCCTCACCCCCTGCCCGTGCACCCCCTGCCCAGATCCGTACCCCAGCCCCCCCGGCCCCCCCACGGCCCCCCCATGGACCCCCCAGACCTCTCTGGACCCCCTTGGACCCCCCCCCGGACCCCCCTGGAGTCCCCCAGACCCCCCCGGACCCCCCAGGTGCCCCCCAGACCCCCCACCCCAGACCCCCCTGGACCCCTCGGACCCCCCCAGACCCCCCTGAACCCCCTGGACCCCCCCCGGCCCCCGCGCTCGGGGCCCGATCCCGGCCGTGCCCCAGCTCCCGGTGAGCCGGTGAAGAATCGGTGAATGGGTGAATCAGACCTTCCTCCCCCTCCTCCTCCTCCTCCTCCTCCCCCTCCCCCTCCCCCCTCCCCTCCTCCTCCTCCTCCCCCCTCCCTCCCCAGCACCGGGCTTATTTTAGCCGTAACCCGCGAGGAGGAGGAGGAGGAGGAGGAGGAGGAGGAGGAGGAGGAGGAGGAGGAGGAGGAGGAAGAACAGGGGAACGAAGCCCTCCATATCCCCGCCGCCACCACCACCATCATCATCATCTTCATCACCACCACCACCGCCGCCGGGGAGCCCCATGGGGGGGTGGCGGCCGGGCCCCGCGGCCCCCCGCTCTGCGCCGCCGGCACCGCGCCGGGCTTGGCTGCGCCCCACGCCGAGATGATGCGGGGCTGAGGCCGAAGGCTCCACCGGCACCGCCGCCGGCACCACCACCGGCACCACCGGCACCACCGGCACCACCGCCGGCACCGCCGGGCACCGCCGGGGCCAGCAGACGGGGCGAGCGTTGGCAGCACCGGGCCGGCACCGGCAGCACCGGGCGAGCGTTGGCAGCACCGGACCAGCACCGGGCATCACCGGTCTGGCACCGGGCATCACCGGACCAGCACCGGGCCAGCACCGGACCAGCACCGGGCATCACTTGGCCACCACCGGGCATCACCGGGACAGCACCGGGCCAGAACCGGCAACACCGGGACAACACCGGGCATCACCGGGCCACCACCGGGCACCACCGGACCAGCACCGGGCATCACCGGGCCAGCACCGGGCCAGCACCGGGCATCACCGGGCCAGCACCGGGCCAGCACCGGACCAGCACCGGCAGCGCCGGGCCCTTGGCAGCAGCCCCGGGCCGCAGCGGCCCCGCGATGCCGGCGTGAGAGCGGCCGGCGGCCGGAGCCCCTAAAGCCCGGGGGGGGGGGATTTAAATTTATTTTTTTTTGGGGGGGGGGTCGCTCACCTTTTGGGCCGTTTCTACGTTTTTTTCGGGGCCGCTTTCTATTTTTGGGGGGTTTCTATTTCCGGGAGGGGGGCGATTTCTATTTTTGGGGGGGGGGGGGGGGGGCGCGATTTCTATTTTTGGGGCTCTCTTTTTGGTGGTGTTTTTTTTTTTTTTTTTTCCTGCGGGGGGAGGACCTCCGATTTCCTTTCCCTTTCCCGCAGGGGGGGGGTCCCCATTTTTTTTTTTTTTTTGCTGCCCCCGGGGCTTTTTTTTTTTTGGGGCGGGCGCCGCGGGGGGGGAGGGGGCCGCGCTGCGCCGCTGCGCCGAACCCGCTGAGCCCAGCAGATTTTCGGCCCCCCCCCCCGCGTCCCCCCCTCAGCCCCCCCGGGGGCTGCCCCCCCCTCCTCACCCCCCCACCCTCACCCCCCCTGCACCCACCTCTCTCTTCCCCCCCCCCCCCAGGACCCCCCCCCTTTTTTTGGGGAGGGGGGGGGACACACTCGGGGCCCCCCCGCCCCACCGGGGGCTCCTTTATTTTTATTTTTGGGGGGGGTGCCGGGGGGAGTGCTGCCCCCCCCCCACCTCCAGCTGCATTGGGGCATCTCCCCCCCCCCACCTGCTCTGCCCCCCCCCCAGCCCCCCACCCTCCCCGGGGGTGCCCCCCCCACCTCTCCGCGCTCCATTTTTTCCGGGGGGGGGGCTGCCCCAGCTCCCCTCCCTCGCCGGGGAAGGGGACGCGCGGGGGGGGGGGGACGATGCCCCCCGCGCCCTCCGCCCCCCCCGCCGCCGCCTGACCCCTCCCCCCCCCCGGGGCATCCCATGGGATGTGAGGCCCCCCTGCCCCCCCCCCCCCCGGCCTCGGCACCACCGTGACCCCCCCGCCCCCCCCACCCCCCCCCCCGGCCCTTGGCTCTCGCTCCATGGCTCGCTTCGGCGACGAGGCCCCGGCCCGCTACGGGGCAGGCGGCCCCCCCGGGACAAATGTGGGTGCCGCAGGGGGTCGGGGCGCCGGGGGGGCCCGTCAGGGTGGCCCCCCCGGGGCGCAGAGGATGTACAAGCAGTCGATGGCCCAGCGCGCCCGCACCATGGCCCTCTACAACCCCATCCCCGTGCGCCAGAACTGCCTGACCGTCAACCGCTCCCTCTTCCTCTTCAGCGAGGACAACGTGGTGAGGAAGTACGCCAAAAAGATCACCGAATGGCCATATCCTTTGGGGGACCACCCCCCCCACCCCTGGGACACCCCCCCCCCCCCCCATCCCTCGGGACCCCGGCCCCAAAGCGGGAGCTGCGCCCCCGCCCGCCCTGCCCGGCTCCGGGTCCTTGGACCCGTAACGGGGGATGCGTTCCCCTGCCCTGCACCACGAACCCATCCCAGTCCTGGGGTCCCCATCCCAGTCCTGGGGTCCCCATCCCAGTCCTGGGGTCCCCATCCCTCTCCTGGGGTCCCCGTCCCTCTCCTGGGGTCCCCGTCCCCATCCTGGGGTCCCTGTCCCCATTCCAGGGTCCCCATCCCTCTCCTGGGGTTCCCGTCCCTCTCCTGGGGTCCCTGTCCCCATTCCGGGGTCCCCATCCCCGGCCTGGGGTCCCCATCCCCCTTCCCATCCCCTTGACTTACACCAGGTCCTCATCCCCAAAATGGGGTCCCCGTCCCCATGCACCATGTCCCCATCCCCAAAATGGGGTCCCCATCCCCGTTCCTGTCCCCTTGACCTGCTCCCGGTCCCCATCCCCAAAATGGGGTCCCCATCCCCCTGCCCTGCACCACATCCCTGTCCCTAAAACAGGGTCCCCGTCCCCATCCCAATGCCGCATCCCCCTTCCCTTCCCCTTGACCTGCTTCGGGTCCCCGTCCCCAAAACGGGGTCCTCATCCCCGTTCCTGTCCCCTTGGGCTGCTCTGAGTCCCCATCCGTAAAATGGGGTCCCCGTCCCCAAAACGGGGTCCCCGTCCCCCTGCCCTGCACCACGGCCCTGTCCCCACACTGGGGTCCCTGATCCCCTGCCCAGCACCAGCTCCTTGTCCCCGTCCCCGTTCTGGGGTCCCCATCCCCGTCCCCCTGCCCTGCACCACGTCCCCGTCCCCATCTCGGGGTCCCCGTCCCCTTTCTGGGGTCCCCATCCCCCTGCCCTCCTCCCGGACCCCACATCCCTGCTGCGCCATGTTCCAATTCCTGCCCTGGGTCCCCATCCCTGTCCCCCTGCCCTGCACCAGGTCCCAATCCCCATTTTGGGGTCCCCCCCTGCCCTGCACCTTGTCCCCATCCTCATCCTGGGTCTCCGTCCCCATCCTGGGGTCCCCATCCCTGTCTTGGGGTCCCCGTCCCCGTCCTGGGGTCCCTGCCCCTGTCCCCCTGCCCTGCACCACATCCCCATCCCATCCTGGGGTCCCCGTCCCCATTTTGGGGTCCCCGTCCCCCCGCCCCCCCCTCCTGGTCCCCCCACCCCTGCACTGCGCCAGGCCCCGGCCCCATTCCCGGCCCCATCCCCCCTGACCCACATGGGTCCCCGGCCCCCTCTGCCCCCCCACCGCGGCCGTGCCCTGTCCTGCCTGGCCCCGGAGCCGCGCGGTTTGGGGGGGCCGTGCTGGGATAGGGGGGGGTCCCCCCGTCCCTTTATCCCAGTACCCCCCCAGAACGGGATTGGGGTCTCTGGTGCCGACCCCTCACCGGGACCCCCTTAACCCAAACCCCCCCCTTGGGTCGGGAGCGTGTCCCCAAGCGGGGATCCCGCCGGGTGCTGGTGGTCCCGGGGGGGGTCGGGGGGGGGGGGATAGTGGTGTTTTTGGGGTGCTTTGGGCAGCCGGTGCCGACTGGGCATGTGCGCCGCAGCGCGCGGTGCAATGGCCGTGGGGATGCGGCCGGCGCTGCGCCGAAACGCCGGGGGGCAAACGGGGGGGGACGGGGACACGTGGGGGGGGACGTGGTTTTGGGGAGGGGGGGGATCTGCCACGTGGAAGCGAAGCCGCCAGCACAGCCGCGTGCTCGCACCGTGCCCGGGAGGGGGGGGGGGGTCCCAGAACCCCCCCCAAACCGCGGTGCTCGGGCAGCGTGCCCGGCGTCCTGCCGGCTGCCGCGGGGCCTTGCCGCAGCGGGACGAGCCTGGCTGGGGGGTCCGGGGGGGCAGCCTCTGCTGCTGCCCTGAGCCCCCCACCCAAAAGGGCCGGTGTCCCCCCCCGTCCCTCGCCGCCGGCACCGCGCCGTGCCGGGAGGGTTTGGCGGCGGTGCCGCGGGCGCCGCTGCCGCTGTCGCAGCGGGTCGCGGGCGGGCGCTGACACCGTGACGGAGCTGGCGGCGAGGCGGGGGCCGCGGGGAGGGGTGGGGGGCACGGAGGGGCCCGGGGGGGGGCTGCACCGCACCCCCTCGCCCCCACCCCGCCGCCCCTTCCCCCCTCCGGTGGGTCCCATCCTGCGGGCGCAGGGCTCGGGGCTGCGGTGCGGCCGCGTGGCCGTGCCGGGGAGCCGCGGTGCGCCGGGGAGCGGTGCCAGAGGGCTGAGCCGTGCCGGGGAGCCGCGGCGTGCCAGGGAGCGGTGCCGGCTCGCGGTGCTGTGCCAGGGAGCGGTGCCGGCTCGCCGCGGCGTGCCGCGGTGCCGGCGAGCCGTGCCGTGCCAGGCCACGGGGCCGTGCCGAACGGCCCAAACGCGTCGGTGCGCTGGGCGTGAGAGCCAGCACCGCGGAGAGCTGCGTGGTGCTGGGCCCTCGTCCCGGACCCTCGTCCCGGACCCCGGTGCCGGCTCGCCGCGCGGTGCCGGGGAGCTCCCGCGCGGTGCCAGCACGTGGCTGCCGCAGTTCTGGTGCTGCCGGCGTCCCCGTGCCGTGCTGTGCCGGGGGTGCAGCAAGGAGCCACGAGGCCCCCCCCTCCCCGGTGCCCCCCTTCCGCTGCTGCAGCCCCCCCCCCCCCCCCCGTGTTGTCTCCGGGTGCCCCCCCCTTGCCCCGTGGCTCGCCCCGGTCCCGCTGCGGCCGCGGCGCTTTGATCGCGGCTCCCTCCGGGGCCGCCGGGTCGGGCCTTTGATGGGGACATCAAGGAGCCGCCGCGCGCTGCCGGGCTCCCGCGGCCCCCCCGCCGCCTCCACCACCTCCTCCCTCTCCCCGGCCCCTTTCCAGCCTCAGTTTCCCCCTCGGCTGCCCCCCCCCACACCCCCCGGACCTCCCCCCAGGGTTTTTCCTTGACCGGGCGCACTCCTTTTGAGTACATGATTTTAGCCACCATCATCGCCAACTGCATCGTCCTGGCGCTGGAGCAGCACCTGCCCGACGAGGACAAGACCCCCATGTCGGAGCGGCTGGTGAGCCCCCCCAGTCCCATCCCATCCCCCCCCCACCCCTTTTGCGGCCCCCCCCTTGCTCCCCCCGGAGCCGCCCGCGTCCCACTTTCCTCCGTGCCGGGGAATCTGGGCCAGGCGGGGAGCGGCGGCCGCCCCCGCTTGGCAGCGCCCAGCTTGGGGGGGGGGGGGTTGGGGACAGCAGGGCCCCCCCCCCCCCTCGGTCAGTGCCCCCCACCCCAGGCAGTGCCCCCCCCCCAGCCCAGGGGGGGTGTCCTGACGCGTGCCCCCGTCCCCAGGACGACACGGAGCCGTACTTCATCGGCATCTTCTGCTTCGAGGCGGGGATCAAGATCATCGCGCTGGGCTTCGCCTTCCACAAAGGCTCCTACCTGCGCAACGGCTGGAACGTGATGGACTTCGTGGTCGTCCTCACCGGGTGAGCTCCGCGCCCAAAACCCGGGCCCCCCGGATCCCCCCAGACCCCCCCGGATCCTCCCGGACCCCTCCGGACCCCTCCGGACCCCTCCGGACCCCCAGCACCGGGTGCCGTGCTCAGAGCTTGGCGCGGGTGCCGGCCACGTGCACCGCGACGCCGTGCGCCGGAGCCACGTGCGTGCATGGTGCGCTTTGCACGCTCATACACGTGTGTGCACACGCGTACACGGCACCCTCGTGCACGGCGCTGCGCCCCCCCCTGCCGCTGGTAATTGCCACCTCGGAGCTCGCCCGCGGCCCCGGCGCGGCAGGCGCCTCTTGGCGCTGTCACAACATTTCCCCGTGCCGTCACCGCCAGCGCCGCCGCCCTCCCGGCACCCGCTGCCGTGGCTCAGCCCCGGCTCCCGGCCCCGGGGGTGCCCCGAAGCCCGCGGGGCTGCTGCCCGCCGGGGGGGGGAGCGGTGGGGAAACTGAGGCAGGGAGCTCCAGGGGGGCGGCTGCTGCCTTGGGGCTTGGTGTGCCCGGCAGTTCAGGGGCACCCCGGGGTGCTGCTGGGGTGCTGCGCGCTGCTGGGGGCACCCTGAGCACCCTGAGCACCCTGCACCCTCTGCCCCCTGCCCCGTGCACCCCCTGCCCCTGGTACCCCCTGCACCCTCTGCATCTCCCCCTGCACCCCCTGCACCCCCTGCACCTTGCACCCCCTGCACTTCACACCTTGCACCCTGCACCCCCTGCACACCCCCTGCACCCTGCGCTCCCTGCACCTCCAGCACCCTCTGCATCTCCCCCTGCACCCCCTGCACCTTGCATCTGGCACCCCACACCCCCTGCACCCTGCATCTCCCCCTGCACCCCCTGCACCCCCTGCACCCTTTGCATACCCCCTGCACCTTGCACCCCCTTCACCCTGCGCCCCCTGCACCTCCTGCACCCTCTGCATCTCCCCCCGCACCCCCTGCACCTTGCACCCCCTGCACCCTGCGCCCCCTGCACTCTCTGCATCTCCCCGTGCACCCCCTGCACCCCTTGCACCTTGCACCCCTTGCACCTTCACCCCCGGCACTTCACCCCTTGCACCCTGCACCCCCTGCACACCCCCTGCACCCTGCACCTTGCACTTGGCACCCTGCACCCTGCACCCCCTGCACCCTGCACCCCCTGCACCCTGCACCTTGCCCCCCCCCGCACCTTGCGTTTTGCACCCTGCCCCCCCCCGCGCCCCCCCCCCCCGCCCCTCCCCGCCCTCATCAATGAACCGCGGCCGTCGCTGGGGCAACGGCCATGAATGGAGGGGGGGGGGCGGGGGGGGGACGGCGCCGTGAATGGGCTCGGCCGGTTGCCATGGCGACGGGCGGGGGCGTTCTCCCCCCTCGGGCCGCCGATGGGGGCGGGGTGGGGTCGGACACCGGGACCCCCCCCCCCCGGCACCCCGGGGACCCCCCCGGCGTCGTGGGGATGGGGGGGGTGCGGGGACCCCAAGTTTGGGGCACAGGGACCCCAGGGTGGGGGCGCAGGGACCCCAGGGTGGGGGTGTGGACCCCAAAGACAGGGGAACAGGGACCCCAGGATTAGGGCACGGGGACCCCAGGGTTGGGGTGCGGGGACCCCCAGGGTTGGGGTATGGGGACCCCAGGATTAGGGCACGGGGACCCCAGGGTTGGGGTATGGGGACCCCAGGATTAGGGCACGGGGACCCCAGGGTTGGGGTGCGGGGACCCCCAGGGTTGGGGTATGGGGACCCCTGGATTAGGGCACGGGGACCCCAGGGTTGGGGTGCAGGGACCCCCAGGGTTGGGGTATGGGGACCCCAGGATTAGGGCACGGGGACCCCAGGGTTGGGGTGCAGGGACCCCCAGGGTTGGGGTATGGGGACCCCAGGATTAGGGCACGGGGACCCCCAGGATAGGGACACGGAACCCCCCAGGTTTGGGGCACAGGGACCCCAGGTTTGGGGCATGGGGACCCCCAGGGTTGGAGACCCCAAGTTTGGGGCACAGAGACCCCAGGCGGGGGGCGCACGGAGGGGGGGGGGGGGGCGCTGCAGGGACCCCTGGGCCGAGCCCCATTTGGGGCAGGCGGCTTTTCCTGGGGGTCCTGTGGCCACCGAGAGCCGCGGGGGCTCGTGGTGGCCGCGGGGGCTCCCGGGGTGGCTCTCGGTGGCCTTTTGCAGGTGCCCCCCCCCCCCCCAGTCTGACCCCCAACCCCCCCTCGCCCCCCCCGCAGCATCCTGGCCACGGTGGGCTCCCAGTTCGACCTGCGGACGCTGCGGGCCGTGCGCGTGCTGCGGCCCCTCAAGCTGGTCTCGGGGATCCCAAGTGAGTGGGGGTCCCATGGGAGGTTGGGGGGACCCGTGGGAGGTCCCGGGGGGGGTCCGGGGGGGGCCGCGGCCGCTCACCCGCCCTGGCGCAGGTTTACAAGTCGTCCTCAAGTCCATCATGAAGGCGATGATCCCGCTGCTGCAGATCGGCCTCCTCCTCTTCTTCGCCATCCTCATCTTCGCCATCATCGGGCTGGAGTTTTATATGGGCAAATTCCACACCACCTGCTTCGACCTGGTCACCGGCGCCGGACCCCCCCCCGGGACCCCCCCCCCGGCATCACTGTGCCTCAATTCCCCCCCAGCCCCCTGCAGAGGCTCAGGTCCCCCCCACCAGTCCATGTCCGTCCCCCCCCCATGCCTCAGTTTCCCCCCCAGCCCCCAGCAGAGAGCTCAGCCCCCCCCTCCCCGTGGGGCTGGGATTGGGATCGGGACTGGGACCGGGACCGGGACCGGGGCCGGATCCTTCCCGTCCCCCCCCCCCCCCCGGGGCCCCGTCCCGATGTGGAACAACCTAATTACGGCGCCATTAATTGGCGGGAGCTAATTCCAGCGCCGTTAATTGGCGCGAGCTATTTCTGCTCCCTCTCGGGGAGCCGGGGGGGGGGTCCCTGACCCCGTGTCCCCCCCCCCCCCCCAGACGAGATCAAGGTGGAGGTGCCGTGGCGGGACGGACGAGCCGGCGCGGATCTGCCCCAACGGCACCAAGTGCAAGAAGTACTGGGAGGGCCCCAACTACGGCATCACGCAGTTCGACAACATCCTCTTCGCCGTGCTCACCGTCTTCCAGTGCATCACCATGGAAGGGTGGACAGACCTCCTCTACTATGTGAGCCCCCCCCCGGGCACCCCCCGGGGGTCTTCAGTCCCTGTGGGGTCCCCCAGGGGGTCTCTGGTCCCTATGTGGCCCCCCAGGGGTCTCTGGTCCCTATGGGTTTCCCATGGGGGTCTCCAGTCCCTGTGGGGTCCCCCAGGGGGTCTCTGGTCCCTATGTGGCCCCCCAGGGGTCTCTGGTCCCTATGGGGTTCCCATGGGGGTCTCCAGTCCCTGTGGGGTCCCCCAGGGGGTCTCTGGTCCCTATGTGGCCCCCCAGGGGTCTCTGGTCCCTATGGGGTTCCCATGGGGGTCTCCAGTCCCTATGGGGTTCCCCTTGGGGGTCTCTGGTCCCCATAGGCCCCCCCTGGTGTCTCTCTGGTCCCTACGGGGTTCCTCTGGGGTCTCCAGTCCCTATGGGGTCCCCCAGGGGGTCTCTGGTCCCTATGGGGTTCCTCTGGGGGTCTTCAGTCCCTGTGGGGTCCCCCAGGGGGTCTCTGGTTCCCATAGGGTCCCACAGGGGGTCTCTGGTCCCTATGGGCTCCCCCAGGGTCTGACTGGTCCCTATGGGGCCCCCCAGGGGTCTCTGGTCCCTATGGGATTCCCCTGGGGGGTCTCTGGTCCCTATGGGGTCCCCAGGGTCTGACTGGTCCCTATGGGGGCCCCCCAGGGGTCTCCGGTCCCTGTGGGGTCCCCAGGGTCTCTCTGGTCCCCTTGGGGTCCCCCGGGGGTCTCCGGTCCCCACGTTCCCCCCCGGGGCTCCTGGCGGCCGTGACCAAGGGTGTGCACGGGACCGGAGCAGAAAGGGGGGGGGGGGACACACGGGGGGGGGGGACACTCCCAGCCCTGACCCCCCCCCATTTTTTCCTCCCCCCCTTTCCCCCCCCAGAGCAACGACGCCTCAGGGAACACTTGGAACTGGCTGTACTTCATCCCCCTCATCATCATCGGCTCCTTTTTATGCTCAACCTAGTGCTGGGGGTGCTGTCTGGGTGAGCTGGGGCGGGGAGGGAGGGGGGGGTGCAGTTTTTTTTTTTTTTGGGGGGGGGGGTCCCTGTGTGTGTGCCCCCCCCCTCCCCGCTGACCCCCCGGCCCCCCCCCGGCCCCGCAGGGAGTTCGCCAAGGAGCGGGAGCGGGTGGAGAACCGCCGCGCCTTCCTCAAGCTGCGGCGCCAGCAGCAGATCGAGCGGGAGCTCAACGGCTACATGGAGTGGATTTCCAAAGCGGGTGAGCGCCGTGACCCCCCCCCAAAAAAAAAAAACAACCCAGGAGACCCCCCCCGGGTCCCCCCGGACCCCCCCGAGCCCCTCCCCGCCTCTCTCTCAGAAGAAGTCATCCTGGCGGAGGACGAGACCGAGGGCGGACCCCCGGCACCCCTTCGATGGTAAGTGGCTGCCCCGCCGCGGGCCGGGCGGGGGGCTTAAAGTGGGGGTGGGGTAGGGGGGTCCCGGCCCCCCCTGGGCGCCGCCGCCGCCCCCCTCACGGCCCCCGGTGTCCCTGCGGGAGCTCTGCGGAGGGCGACGGTCAAGAAGAGCAGGACCGAGCTGCTGAGCCCCGAGGACGCCGAGGAGCAGCTGGCCGACATCGCCTCCGTGGGTAGGTGGGCGCGGGCGGGGGGCGCACGGGGCTGGGGGGGCACACACGGGGCTGGGGGGGGCACACATAGGGCCGGGGGGGGCACAAAGGTCTGGGGGGGCACATACAGCTGGGGGGGCACAAAGGGCTGGGGGGCACACATGGGGTTGGGGGGCACACAGGGGGCTGGGGGGGCACAAAGGGCTGGGGGGGCACACAGCTGGGGGGAGCACACAGCTGGGGGGGCATGCACAGGGCTGGGGGGGGCACACACGGGGCTGGGGGGCACACATGGGGCCGGGGGGGCACACATGGGGCTGGGGGGGCACACATGGGGCCAGGGGAGCACAAAGGCTGGGGGGGCACACATGGGGCTGGGGGGGCATGCACAGGGCTGGGGGGGCACACACAGCTGGGGGGGCACACACAGGGCTGGGGGGGCACACATGTGGCTGGGGGGGCACACATGGGGCTGGGCGGGCACACAGGGGGCTGAGGGGGCACACAGAGCTGGGGGGGGCACACACAGCTGGGGGGGCACGCACAGGGCCGGGGGGTCACACATGGGGCTGGGGGGGCACACATAGGGCTGGGGGGGCACACATGGGGCTGGGAGTCACACACAGCTGGGGGGCACACATGGGCTGGGGGGTCACACACGGAGCCGGGGGCGCACACGGGGGGGGAGGACGACGACACACAGCCGGGGGGGGGCACCCAGCACCCCGTACCTATCCCCCCGCCCCCCCCGCAGGCTCCCCCTTCGCCCGCGCCAGCCTCAAAAGTGCCAAGCTGGAGAACGCGACGTTCTTCCACAAGCGCGAGCGGAGGATGCGCTTCCACATCCGCCGCATGGTCAAAACTCAGGCCTTCTACTGGACCGTGCTGGGGCTGGTCGCGCTCAACACGCTCTGCGTCGCCATCGTCCACTACGACCAGCCCGAGTGGCTCTCCGACTTCCTCTGTGAGTGTCCCCCCCCCGGACCCCCCCCCCCGGCGCAGCCCCGGCACTGCCCTTCTCTCTCCGCTCCCCCCGCAGACTATGCAGAATTCATTTTCTTGGGACTCTTTATGTCCGAAATGTTTATAAAAATGTACGGGCTGGGGACGCGGCCTTACTTCCACTCGTCCTTCAACTGCTTCGACTGCGCCGTGAGTCGGCGGGACGGGGACGGTGACGGGGACGGGGACGGGATGGGATTGGGATGGGATGGGATTGGGATGGGATGGGATGGGATGGGATGGGATGGGATGGGATGGGGATGGGGATGGGATGGGATGGGATGGGGATGGGATGAGGGGGGGATGGGGATGGGGATGGGGATGGGATGAGGTCAGGATGGAGATGGGGATGGGATCGGAATTGGGATGGGATGGGGATGGGATGGGATTGGGATGGGGACAGGGATGGGGACAGGATGGGATGGGATTGGGGTGGGATGGGATGGGATGGGATGGGATGGGATGGGGATGGGAATGGGATGAGGGTGGGATGGGGATGGGATGAGGTCAGGATGGGGATGGGGATGGGATGGGATTGGGATGGGGACAGGGATGGGGACAGGATGGGATGGGATTGGGGTGGGATGGGATGGGATTGGGATAGGAATGGGATGAGGGTGGGATGGAGACGGGATGAGGTCAGGATGGGGATGGGATCAGAAAGGGGATGGGATGGGGATGGGGATGGGATGGGAACAGGGATGGGAATCGGAGTGGGATGGGATGGGATGGGATGGGATGGGAATGGGATGAGGGTGGGATGGGATGGGATGGGGATGGGGATGGGATGAGGTCAGGATGGAGATGGGGATGGGATCGGGATTGGGATGGGATGGGGATGGGATGGGATTGGGATGGGGACAGGAATGGGGACAGGATGGGATGGGATTGGGGTGGGATGGTATGGGATGGGATTGGGATAGGAATGGGATGAGGGTGGGATGGAGACGGGATGAGGTCAGGATGGGGATGGGATCGGAATGGGGATGGGATGGGGATGGGGATGGGAATCGGAATGGGATGGGATGGGGATGGGGATGGGGACGGGATGAGGTCAGGATGGAGATGGGGATGGGATCGGAATTGGGATGGGATGGGGATGGGATGGGATTGGGATGGGGACAGAGATGGGGACAGGATGGGATGGGATGGAATGGGATGGGATGGGATGGGATGGGATGGGATGGGATGGGATGAGGGTGGGATGGGATGGGGACAGGACGAGGTCAGGATGGGGATGGGGATGGGATCAGGATGGGGATGGGATGGGATGGGGATAAGGATGGGATGGGATGGGATTGGGATGGGGACAGGGATGGGGACGGGATGGGATCAGGATGGGAATGGGATGAAGGTGGGATGGGGATGGGGATGGGATGGGATGGGATTGGGATGGGGTTAGGGATAAGGATGAGGTGGAGACATGATGAGGACACGATGGGGACACAGTGGAGACTCAGTGGGGACACAATGGGGACATGACGGGAACACGACGGGGACTTGATGGGGACACGATGGGGATGTGGATGGGGATACAATGGGGACATGACGGGGACACGGTGAGGACACGATGGGGACACAATGCCCCCCCCCCCCCAGGTTATCATCGGAAGCATCTTCGAGGTGATCTGGGCAGTTGTGAAGCCGGGAACATCCTTCGGGATCAGCGTGCTGCGAGCTCTCAGGTTACTGCGCATCTTCAAGGTCACCAAGTGAGTGCCGGCGGGCCGGGCGCCGCCTGTCCGTCCGTGTCCGTCCGTCCGTGTCCGTCCGTCCGTGTCCGTGTCCGTCCATGCCCCCGCCGCAGCCCGGCTCTGCCCCGCAGGTACTGGGCTTCCCTGCGGAACCTGGTGGTCTCCCTCCTCAACTCCATGAAGTCCATCATCAGCCTCCTCTTCCTCCTCTTCCTCTTCATCGTCGTCTTCGCCCTTTTGGGGATGCAGCTCTTTGGGGGACAGTGAGTGGCTCCCGGCCCCCCCAGCCCGCCCCGTGCCCCCCATAACGAAGCCGGGGCCCCCCCAGTGAAGCCCCCCCCCCCAATTTCCAGGTTCAATTTTGACGACGGGACCCCTCCCACCAACTTCGACACTTTCCCAGCAGCAATAATGACGGTGTTTCAGGTAACTCCCCCCCACCCCGACCCCCCGGGGGGGCTCGTGGGGGGGCGCGGGGGTCTCCACACGGCTCCCGTCTCCCCCTCCCCAGATCCTGACGGGCGAGGACTGGAACGCGGTGATGTACGACGGGATCAAATCTCAGGGCGGCGTCAAGGGCGGGATGGTTTTCTCCGTGTACTTCATCGTCCTCACCCTCTTCGGCAACTGTATCCTTGGGGGGGGGGGGACGGCAGGGGGCCGGGGGGGCGGCGGGGGGCCGGGGGGGCCATCCCAGGGGGCGCTTTGCCTTGACCCGGCCCCAGACACCCTCCTCAACGTCTTCTTGGCCATCGCGGTGGACAACCTGGCCAATGCGCAGGAGCTCACCAAGGTGAGGGGGGGTCCAGGGGTCCGGGGGGGGGGCAGCGCCCACCGCCCGCGGCCTCGGGGCGGGGATGGACGCGTGGGGGCCTTGCAGGACGAGCAGGAGGAGGAGGAGGCCGCCAACCAGAAGCTGGCGCTGCAGAAGGCCAAGGAGGTGGCCGAAGTGAGCCCGCTCTCCGCAGCCAACATGTCCATCGCCGTGTAAGTGCGGGGCCGCGCCCGGCCCCGGTCCTGCTCCACCCTAACTCCGTCCCTGCTCCATCCTAACTCCATCCCTGCTCCACCCTAACTCCGTCCCTGCTCCACCCTAACTCCATCCCTGCTCCACCCTTAACTCCATCCCTGCTCCACCCTAACTCCGTCCCTGCTCCATCCCTAAATCCATCCCTGCTCCACCCTTAAATCCATCCCTGCTCCACCCTAACTCCGTCCCTGCTCCATCCTAACTCCATCCCTGCTCCATCCTAACTCCGTCCCTGCTCCACCCTAACTCCATCCCTGCTCCACCCTTAACTCCATCCCTGCTCCACCCTAACTCCGTCCCTGCTCCACCCTAACTCCATCCCTGCTCCACCCTTAACTCCATCCCTGCTCCACCCTAACTCCGTCCCTGCTCCATCCCTAAATCCATCCCTGCTCCACCCTTAAATCCATCCCTGCTCCACCCTAACTCCGTCCCTGCTCCATCCTAACTCCATCCCTAACTCCATCTCTGCTCCATCCCTGACCCATCCCTAACTCCATCCCTTCCCCATCCCCTCTCCCTCCCAGCCCCAGCCCCATCCCAACCCCATCCCCATCCCATCCCATCCCATCCCATCCCATCCCATCCCATCCCATCCCATCCCATCCCATCCCATCCCATCCCATCCCATCCCCATCCCATCCCATCCCATCCCATCCCCATCCCAACCCCATCCCATCCCATCCCATCCCATCCCATCCCATCCCATCCCATCCCATCCCATCCCATCCCATCCCATCCCATCCCATCCCATCCCATCCCCATCCCATCCCCATCCCAACCCCATCCCCATCCCATCCCATCCCATCCCATCCCATCCCATCCCATCCCATCCCTTCCCCATCCCACCCCATCCCATCCCATCCCATCCCATCCCCATCCCAACCCCATCCCCATCCCAACCCCATCCCCATCCCATCCCATCCCATCCCATCCCATCCCATCCCATCCCATCCCTTCCCCATCCCACCCCATCCCATCCCTTCCCCATTCCCTCCCCATCCCCTCTCCCTCCCAGCCCCATCCCTTCTCCCCCCAGCCCCACGCCTTCCGCCTTTCCCTCTCCCCTGACCCTGCGCCTCGCCCCCGGGCACGCAGGAAGGAGCAGCAGAGGAACCAGAAGTCCTCCAAGTCGGTGTGGGAGCAGCGGACGAGCGAGCTGCGGAAGCAGAACCTGCTGGCGAGCCGCGAGGCGCTCTACAGCGAGCTGGACCCCGAGGAGCGCTGGAAGGTCCCCTACGCCCGCCACCTGCGCCCCGACATGAAGACCCACCTGGACCGCCCGCTGGTGGTGGACCCGCAGGAGAACCGCAACAACAACACCAACAAGACGCGCCCCGGCGAGCCGCCGCCCGAGCCCCGCTTCGGCGCCCCCCGCGCCGACGAGCTGCGCCGGCAGCCGCGCTACCCCGACCCCGGCGGCCCCCGCGCCACGGAGCCCCCCGAGAGCCGGCGGCCCCGCAGCGTCAGCCGCGAGCCGGAGCGGGAGGGCAGCCAGGAGCGAGCCTACGGCGACGCCGAGCGCTCGAAGGCGCCGGAACGGCGGCACCGCAGCCGCGAGGGCCGCGCCGGCTCGCCCCAGCCCGACCGCGAGCACCGGCGGCACCGGGCGCACCGGCGGGCGGCCGAGGAGGGCGAGGAGGGCGGGCGGCCCGAGCGGCGGCCGCGGCACCGGGACGGCGGCCGAGCGGCGCGGGGCGAAGGCGACGGGGAGCACGGGGACGGCGAGCGGCGCCGGCGGCACCGGCACGCCGCCGCGGTGGCCTACGAGGGCGAAGGCAAGCGGGACGACAGGGAGCGGCGGCACCGGCGGCGGCGGTGAGCGCACCGCGAGCATCTCCCGGCGTTGGGGCTGGGGGAAACGTCCCCAGACGTCCCCTCCTGGGGCACAGGGGGGGCGGCGGGCCCTGCGCTGAGCCCCCCCTTGGCTTGCAGGGAGAACCACGGCCCCGGCGCGCCGCCGGCGCCCACCCTGTCCACCACGCGCCCCATCCAGCAGGACCCCGGCCGCCTGGAGCCCCCCGTGGCCGAGGACATCGACAACATGAAGAACAACAAGCTGGCCACCACCGAGCCCCCGCTCCCTGTGGGCAACCACACCGAGTGCCCCCCCGGCATCCCCCCGGCCCCCCGCCGGGCACCCCCCCCCGCCGGCAACCCGCCGCCCCCCCCCGAGACCACCCTCATCGTCACCAACCCCGGCGCCCCCAACAACCCGGCCAAGGCGCTCAGGAGGCCGGAGCACACGGCCGTGGACATCCCCCCGGGACCCCCGCCGCCCCTCAGCAGCGCCCTGGTCCAAGGTAGGGACCCGCCCCCACCCCCCCTCAAATTGGGGGCTGGAAAGAAGGGGGGGAGCGCGGTGGGGGGGGGGCCGTGACGCCGCCGCCCCCGCAGTGAACAGAACGCCAACCCCGAGCCGCTGCCCAGGAAGGAGGAGGAGGAGAAGAAGGAGGAGGAAGGCGAGGGGCAGGAGGAGAACGGCCCCAAGCCCATGGTGCCCTACAGCTCCATGTTCATCCTCTCCACCACCAACCCGTGCGTGCCGGGACGGGGACGGGGGGTGTGTGTGGGGGGGCGGTTCCAATTGACCCCCCCCTCACCCACAATTTTTGGGACCCCCCCCCCCCCCCCAGGTTTCGCCGCCTGTGCCACTACATCGTCACCTGCGGTACTTCGAGATGTGCATCCTGATGGTCATCGCCATGAGCAGCATCGCCCTGGCCGCCGAGGACCCCGTGCAGCCCAACGCCCCCCGCAACAACGTGAGGAGCCCCCCCCAACCCCCCCCCACCATCCTGACCCTCCCCCCCCCCCAGCACCCTGGGGTGCTGAGCCCCCTCCCCCGTGGTGCTGATGGGGAGGACCCAAATCAGCACCTGGGGGGGTGATGGGGGGGTCAAGGGGGGTGTGCTGCCCTTCAGAGCCTGTCTGGGGGGTGCGGGGGTGCAGGGGGGGCTCCGGGGGGGGTCGTAAAGCCCTGGAGTTGGGGGGGTCTCGGGGTGCTGGGGGGGGGTCCTGGGGTTCGGGGGGAGGGCAAAGCCCTGGGTGCTGAGAGGTGGTGACTGGGGGGGTGACTTGGGGGGGAGTAATGGGGGGGTGACTTGGGGGGTGACTGGGGGGGTGACTGGGGGTGACTGGGGGGGGGGGGTCTCCCCACTTATATCCCCCCCCCAATCCAGGTCTTGCGCTACTTTGACTACGTCTTCACTGGCGTCTTCACCTTCGAGATGGTGATAAAGGTGGGCGCGGGGGATGGGGGGACAGGGGGGGCTCCCCCCCCCCATCGGCACCCCCCCTCACCCCCTGTGCTGCCCCCCCCCCCCCCCCAGATGGTGGATTTGGGGCTGGTGCTTCACCAAGGTGCCTACTTCCGCGACCTGTGGAACATCCTCGACTTCATCGTGGTCAGCGGGGCGCTGGTGGCCTTCGCCTTCACGTGAGTCCCCCGGGGGGGGGGGGGGGTCCCAGTGCCTCCCAGTGCCTCCCAGTGCCTCCCAGTGCCTCCCAGTACCCCCCAGTGCCGTGCAGTGTCTCCCAGCTCGGCTGTCGTTGCTGCGCTTTTGTCGCTTTGACGTCCGTCCTCGACCGCTGCCACCGTGCTGTCTCGTCCCGTCGCTGCCTGGGGTCCCCACCCCCCCCCCCCCGTCACCCCCCCGGGGTCCCCGCACCCCAAATCCCCCCCCCCGGGGTCCGTCTCCCCCCCTCCCGCGGCAGGATGGGACCCGGGGTCCTCGGGGCCGCCCCCAGCAGGGCGCAGAGCAGGAGGGGGCGGAGGCTGCGGGACCGCTGCGGGGGGGGGGGGGGGGGTTGGTCTGCTAGGGAGGGGTGGGCACCCCGAAATGGGGCACCCCGAAAATGGGGCACCCCAATAAAGGGGAACCCAAATAAGGGGGTCCCCAATAACGGGGCACCCCAATAATGGGGCACCCCAAATAACGCAGCACCCCCAATAAGGGGGTACCCCCAATAGTGAAGGGTGAGCAGCCTCAGAGTAAAGGGTGAGCAGCCTCAGAGTAAAAGGTGAGCAGCCTTTGAGTGACGGGTGAGCATCCTCTGCGTAAAGGGTGGGCATCCTCTGAGTGAAAGGTGAGCAGCCTCAGAGTAAAGGGTAGCATCCCCTGAGTAAAGGGTGAGCAGCCTCAGAGTAAAGGGTGAGCAGCCTTTGAGTGACGGGTGAGCATCCTCTGCGTAAAGGGTGGGCATCCTCTGAGTGAAAGGTGAGCAGCCTCAGAGTAAAGGGTTAGCATCCCCTGAGTAAAGGGTGAGCAGCCTCAGAGTAAAGGGTGAGCAGCCTTTGAGTGACGGGTGAGCATCCTCTGCGTAAAGGGTGGGCATCCTCTGAGTGAAAGGTGAGCAGCCTCAGAGTAAAGGGCGAGCAGCCTCTGAGTGCTCGAGCCCCAGGTTTCGGAGCCCCCCCAAGCAGAGGGCGAGGCGCCGGGGGCCGGGTCTCTCCGGGGGGCCGGGGGGGGCCGCGCTCTCACCGTGCCTTGTCTCTCCCCTCCACTGCCACCGGCCGCAGGAGCAGCTCACGGTAAATCCTTCTGATTTCTGCCCCCCCCCCCCCCGTCCTCGTGCTCTCCTCGTGCTCTCCTCGTGCTCTCCTCGTGCTCATGGTCGCGCCTCGCTCCCCCGTGCCCCCCCTTTTTGTCCCCACCCCCCCCCACATCTCTCCACATCCGTCCCCAAAAAGGACCCTCAGGAGGGGACGGGGCCACAGCAGCGCTTGGGGGAGGGGGGGGGGGGCTCAGCCTCCACCCCCCCACACCGGGCAGCTGGGGGGAGGGGGGAGACCCCTTGGCGGGGTGCCCCCCGCCCTCCCCTCCCCGTCCCCCGGCCCCACGTGGCCCCGTGTCCCCCCCCAGCGGCAGCAGCAAGGGGAAGGACATCAACACCATCAAGTCCCTGCGCGTCCTCCGCGTCCTGCGGCCCCTCAAGACCATCAAGAGGCTGCCCAAGCTGAAGGTGCCTGGGGGTGGGGGGGGCGACGAGGGGCTGCAACCCCAAGGTGTGTGTGGGGGGGGTCCCGGCTGGCATCGGGACCCCCCCCCATGCCCTCGTCGCCCCCCCCCCCCCGCAGGCCGTCTTCGACTGCGTGGTGAACTCGCTGAAGAACGTGCTCAACATCCTCATCGTCTACATGCTCTTCATGTTCATCTTCGCCGTGGTGGCCGTGCAGCTCTTCAAGGGCAAGTTCTTCTACTGCACCGACGAGTCCAAGGAGTTCGAGAAGGACTGCAGGTAGGGACCCCCCAGACCCCCCCCCAGACCCCCCCCGGCCCCCCCCGGCCCCCGTCCCACCGCCTGCCCCCCCCCTCCCCAGGGGCGAGTACCTGGTCTACGAGAAGGACAACGAGGTGAAGGCGCAGAAGCGGGAGTGGAAGAAGTACGACTTCCACTACGACAACGTCCTCTGGGCGCTGCTCACCCTCTTCACCGTCTCCACCGGCGAGGGATGGCCGCAGTAAGGGCACCCCGTGTGTGGGGGGGGGTGGGGAAGGGGCTCGGGACCCCCCCCACACCCGGCACCCCCTGGTCCCCCCCCTCCCCCCCCCGCAGGGTCCTGAAGCACTCGGTGGACGCCACCTACGAGAACCAGGGCCCCAGCCCCGGGTACGCATGGAGATGTCCATCTTCTACGTCGTCTACTTCGTCGTCTTCCCTTTCTTCTTCGTCAACATCTTCGTCGCCCTCATCATCATCACCTTCCAGGAGCAGGGGGACAAGATGATGGAGGAGTACAGCCTGGAGAAGAACGAGGTGCCCCCCCCCCCCCCGCCCCCTCCCCAGCCACACCGCCCCCTCCGGGACCCCCCCCCCTGCACCCCGGGGGTCCGGGACCTGGTGGCACCCAGCACGTCCCCTCCCCCCGGGACCCCCCCCCATATCCCAGGGGTCTGGGACCCAGTGTCCCCCAGCGCATCCCCCTCTGAGACCCCCCCTGCACCCTGGGTCCATCCCAGTGTCCCCAGCACATCCCTCCCCCCCGGGACCCCCCCATATCCTGGGGGTCTGGGACCCAGCGTCCCCCAGTGCATCCCCCCTCCGGGACCCCCTCCATATCCCGGGGGTCCAGACCCGGCATCCCACCCCCCCAGGACCCCCCCCCCTCGCCCCGGGGGTCCGTACCCGCGTCCCCCAGCGCCTCCCGTCCCGCAGCGGGCGTGCATCGACTTCGCCATCAGCGCCAAGCCGCTGACGCGCCACATGCCCCAGAACCGGCAGAGCTTCCAGTACCGCATGTGGCAGTTCGTGGTGTCGCCGCCCTTCGAGTACACCATCATGGCCATGATCGCCCTCAACACCATCGTCCTCATGATGAAGGTGGGCGACGGCCCCCCCCGCCCCACCACCACCTTTCGGGGGCTGGCCTCATCCCCTGCGCCCCGCCATGCGCCTCGCTCCTCTCGAGCTCCTCTCGAGGGGGCCCCTGGGGTTTGGCCTTGTCCTCCGCCACCTGTCCTTGTCCCCTGAACCCGTCCCTGTCCCCTGGACCCGTCTCCGTCCCCTGGACCTGTCCCCGTCCCCTGGACACGTCCCTGTCCCCTGGACCCGTTCCTGTCCCCTGGACCCGTCCCTGTCCCCTGGACCCGTTCCTTTCCCTGGACCTGTTCCTGTCCCCTGGATCCATCCCTTGTCCCCTGTCCCCATCCCTGTTCCCTGTCCCTTATACCCATCCCTGTCCCCTGACCCGTCCCGTCCCCTGAACCCGTCCCCGTCCCCTGGACCCGTCCCTGTCCCCTGGACCCGTCCCTGTCCCCTGGACCCGTCCCCGTCCCCTGAACCCGTCCCCATTCCCTGGACCCGCCCCTGTCCCCTGGACCCGTTCCTGTCCCCTGGACCCGTTCCTTTCCCCTGGACCTGTTCCTGTCCCCTGGATCCATCCCTTGTCCCCTGTCCCCATCCCCTGTTCCCTGTCCCTTATACCCGTCCCTGTCCCTGGACCCACCCCTGTCCCCTGGACCTGTCCCTGTCCCTTGGACCAGTTCCTGTCCCTTTTCCCTGCCCCTGTTTCTGTCCCCTCGATCCGTCCCTGTCCCTTGGACCCGTCCCCATCCCCTGTCCCCACCCCTGTTCCCTGTCCCTTGGACCCATCCCTGTGACCTGGATCCATCCCTGTCCCTTGGACCTGCTCCTGTCCCCTGTCCCTGTCCCCTGGATCCATCCCTGTCCCTGTCCCTGTCCCTTTTCCCTGTCCCTGTCCCCATCCCCGTCCCTGTCCCCGTCCCCCCACGTCCTCTCCCTGTCCCCCCGGACCTCTCCTGCCCCCGGACCCTCCCTGCCCCCCAGGACCTGTCACTGTGACCCATCCTGCCCCCCAGACCCGGCCGACCCCCGCGATGTCCCCCTGCCCCCCTGCCCCCCCCCCGTGCCCATGCCCACCCCCGTCGCTGACCCCCCCCCCCCCCCAGTTCTACGACGCCTCGGACGCCTACGAGAACGTGCTCAAGATGTTCAACAACGTCTTCACCTCCCTCTTCTCCCTCGAGTGTCTCCTCAAGATCATGGCCTTCGGAGTGCTGGTACGTGCCCCTCGGGACCCCCAGATGGGGGGGAGGGATGTGGGGGACCCCCCCCCGCTGCCCCCCGCCCCTCGCCCCCCCTTGTCCCCGCAGAATTATTTCCGCGACGCCTGGAACGTCTTCGACTTCGTCACGGTGCTGGGCAGCATCACGGACATCCTGGTGACGGAGTTCGGGGTGGGTGGCACCCGGCGTGGCTGGGGGGGTGCGGGGGGGGTCCCGGCAGGGGGTCCGGCCCTGCTGACCCCCCCGCCCCCCCCCCGCAGAACAACTTCATCAACCTCAGCTTCCTGCGGCTCTTCCGCGCCGCGCGGCTCATCAAGCTGCTGCGCCAGGGCTACACCATCCGCATCCTGCTCTGGACCTTCGTCCAGTCCTTCAAGGTGCCGCCTCCTCCTCCTCCTCTTCCTCTTCATCCTCCTCCTCTTCATCCTCCTCCTCTTCATCCTCTTCCTCCTCCTCCTCTTCCTCTTCATCCTCCTCCTCTTCATCCTCCTCCTCCTCCTCCTCCTCCTTCTCCTTCTCCTTCTTCTCCTCCTCCTTCTCTTCCTTCTCCTCCCCTTCATCCTCCTCTTCATCGTCCTCCTCCTTCTCTTCCTCCTCCTCTTCACTCCTCCTCCTCCTCCTCCTCCTCCTCTTCATCCTCGTCCTCTTCATCCTCCTCCTCCTCCTCACCTCCCCCCCACCCCCCCGGCCCCCCTGACCCCCGCTCTGCCCCCAGGCGCTGCCCTACGTCTGCCTGCTCATCGCCATGCTCTTCTTCATCTACGCCATCATCGGGATGCAGGTGAGACCCCCCCCCAGACCCCTGCCCCCAGCCCTGGGGGCCCCCGAGCCCCCCCCCCACCCAAGAGCCCCCTGCCCACCTCTGCCCCCCCCCAGGTTTTTGGGAACATCGGCATCGAGGAGGAGGACGACGAGTCGGCCATCACGCAGCACAACAACTTCCGCACCTTCTTCAGGCCCTGATGCTCCTCTTCCGGTCAGGGACCCCTGCCCGGGACCCCCGCCCACACCCCCCCCGGCCTGGTGCTGGCCCCAAATCGGGGAGACGGTGACAGGGACCCTCCTGTCCCCTCCTGGGGACACCCAGTGCCGTGCCAACGTGTCCCCATGTAGGGAAACCCAGCCCCGTGCCCTCCGGCACAGCCCCATCTCCACCTCCTGACACCCCAAAATCCCCTCATTTTGCCCCATTCCCCAAGGGGGCACCAGGTGGCACAGACCCCTTGGCACGGGCCGAAATGCCAGCGTGTCCCCGTCCCCCCCTCCTGTCCCCACTTAGGGACACCCAGCCCCGTGCCCTCCATCACTGCCCCACCCTCACCCTGTGGGACCCAAAATCCCCTCATTTTGCCCCATTCCCCAAGGGGCACCAGGTGGCACCGACCCCTCGGCACAGCCCGCGCCGTGCCCCCCGTCCCCGTCCCGGCGCCGCGCACCGTGCTCCCCCGTCCCCCCCGTTCCCCGTCCCCATCCCACCCCCACGGCAGGGCCCCCCCCGGGACCCGTCGCCGTCCGTGCCCCCCCCCAGGAGCGCCACGGGGGAGGCCTGGCACGAGATCATGCTGTCGTGCCTCAGCGGGAAGCCCTGCGACGAGAACTCGGGC
>NW_028153828.1:0-10000 GCF_964211835.1 Anser anser
CCCTAAACATAACCCTAACCGCAACAAGAAGCTGAACCCGAGTTAGACCCGAAAAAACACGTACGGTGCCACTTTCTGCCATCAAAAAGTGCTCTCAGCGGAAGCCTTTGGGTACACCTGAACTCCCTGGGGGAGCCTTTACACAACCCCACACTCAACAGGACTCTGCGTCTTCACTCTTTCCTAACAACCCTAAACATAACCCTAACCGCAACAAGAAGCTGAACCCGAGTTAGACCCGAAAAAACACGTACGGTGCCACTTTCTGCCATCCAAAAGTGCTCTCAGCGGAAGCCTTTGGGAACACCTGAACTCCCTGGGGGAGCCTTTACGCAACCCCACACTCAACAGGACTCTGCGTCTTCTCTCTTTCCTAACAACCCTAAACATAACCCTAACCGGAACAAGAAGCTGAACCCGAGTTAGACCCGAAAAAACACGTGCGGTGCCACTTTCTGCCATCAAAAAGTGCTCTCAGCGGAAGCCTTTGGGTACACCTGAACTCCCTGGGGGAGCCTTTACGCAACCCCACACTCAACAGGACTCTGCGTCTTCACTCTTTCCTAACAACCCTAAACATAACCCTAACCGCAACAAGAAGCTGAACCCGAGTTAGACCCGAAAAAACACGGACGGTGCCACTTTCTGCCATCAAAAAGTGCTCTCAGCGGAAGCCTTTGGGTACACCTGAACTCCCTGGGGGAGCCTTTACGCAACCCCACACTCAACAGGACTCTGCGTCTTCACTCTTTCCTAACAACCCTAAACATAACCCTAACCGCAACAAGAAGCTCAACCCGAGTTAGACCCGAAAAAACACGTACGGTGCCACTTTCTGCCATCCAAAAGTGCTCTCAGCGGAAGCCTTTGGGTACACCTGAACTCCCTGGGGGAGCCTTTACGCAACCCCACACTCAACAGGACTCTGCGTCTTCACTCTTTCCTAACAACCCTAAACATAACCCTAACCGCAACAAGAAGCTGAACCCGAGTTAGACCCGAAAAAACACGTACGGTGCCACTTTCTGCCATCCAAAAGTGCTCTCAGCGGAAGCCTTTGGGTACACCTGAACTCCCTGGGGGAGCCTTTACGCAACCCCACACTCAACAGGACTCTGCGTCTTCACTCTTTCCTAACAACCCTAAACATAACCCTAACCGGAACAAGAAGCTGAACCCGAGTTAGACCCGAAAAAACACGTACGGTGCCACTTTCTGCCATCAAAAAGTGCTCTCAGCGGAAGCCTTTGGGTACACCTGAACTCCCTGGGGGAGCCTTTACGCAACCCCACACTCAACAGGACTCTGCGTCTTCACTCTTTCCTAACAACCCTAAACATAACCCTAACCGCAACAAGAAGCTGAACCCGAGTTAGACCCGAAAAAACACGTACGGTGCCACTTTCTGCCATCAAAAAGTGCTCTCAGCGGAAGCCTTTGGGTACACCTGAACTCCCTGGGGGAGCCTTTACGCAACCCCACACTCAACAGGACTCTGCGTCTTCACTCTTTCCTAACAACCCTAAACATAACCCTAACCGCAACAAGAAGCTGAACCCGAGTTAGACCCGAAAAAACACGTACGGTGCCACTTTCTGCCATCCAAAAGTGCTCTCAGCGGAAGCCTTTGGGTACACCTGAACTCCCTGGGGGAGCCTTTACGCAACCCCACACTCAACAGGACTCTGCGTCTTCACTCTTTCCTAACAACCCTAAACATAACCCTAACCGCAACAAGAAGCTCAACCCGAGTTAGACCCGAAAAAACACGTACGGTGCCACTTTCTGCCATCAAAAAGTGCTCTCAGCGGAAGCCTTTGGGTACACCTGAACTCCCTGGGGGAGCCTTTACGCAACCCCACACTCAACAGGACTCTGCGTCTTCACTCTTTCCTAACAACCCTAAACATAACCCTAACCGCAACAAGAAGCTCAACCCGAGTTAGACCCGAAAAAACACGTACGGTGCCACTTTCTGCCATCCAAAAGTGCTCTCAGCGGAAGCCTTTGGGTACACCTGAACTCCCTGGGGGAGCCTTTACGCAACCCCACACTCAACAGGACTCTGCGTCTTCTCTCTTTCCTAACAACCCTAAACATAACCCTAACCGGAACAAGAAGCTGAACCCGAGTTAGACCCGAAAAAACACGTACGGTGCCACTTTCTGCCATCAAAAAGTGCTCTCAGCGGAAGCCTTTGGGTACACCTGAACTCCCTGGGGGAGCCTTTACGCAACCCCACACTCAACAGGACTCTGCGTCTTCACTCTTTCCTAACAACCCTAAACATAACCCTAACCGCAACAAGAAGCTGAACCCGAGTTAGACCCGAAAAAACACGTACAGTGCCACTTTCTGCCATCTAAAAGTGCTCTCAGCGGAAGCCTTTGGGTACACCTGAACTCCCTGGGGGAGCCTTTACGCAACCCCACACTCAACAGGACTCTGCGTCTTCACTCTTTCCTAACAACCCTAAACATAACCCTAACCGCAACAAGAAGCTGAACCCGAGTTAGACCCGAAAAAACACGTACGGTGCCACTTTCTGCCATCAAAAAGTGCTCTCAGCGGAAGCCTTTGGGTACACCTGAACTCCCTGGGGGAGCCTTTACACAACCCCACACTCAACAGGACTCTGCGTCTTCACTCTTTCCTAACAACCCTAAACATAACCCTAACCGCAACAAGAAGCTCAACCCGAGTTAGACCCGAAAAAACACGTACGGTGCCACTTTCTGCCATCCAAAAGTGCTCTCAGCGGAAGCCTTTGGGAACACCTGAACTCCCTGGGGGAGCCTTTACGCAACCCCACACTCAACAGGACTCTGCGTCTTCTCTCTTTCCTAACAACCCTAAACATAACCCTAACCGGAACAAGAAGCTGAACCCGAGTTAGACCCGAAAAAACACGTACGGTGCCACTTTCTGCCATCAAAAAGTGCTCTCAGCGGAAGCCTTTGGGTACACCTGAACTCCCTGGGGGAGCCTTTACGCAACCCCACACTCAACAGGACTCTGCGTCTTCACTCTTTCCTAACAACCCTAAACATAACCCTAACCGCAACAAGAAGCTGAACCCGAGTTAGACCCGAAAAAACACGTACGGTGCCACTTTCTGCCATCAAAAAGTGCTCTCAGCGGAAGCCTTTGGGTACACCTGAACTCCCTGGGGGAGCCTTTACGCAACCCCACACTCAACAGGACTCTGCGTCTTCACTCTTTCCTAACAACCCTAAACATAACCCTAACCGCAACAAGAAGCTGAACCCGAGTTAGACCCGAAAAAACACGTACGGTGCCACTTTCTGCCATCAAAAAGTGCTCTCAGCGGAAGCCTTTGGGTACACCTGAACTCCCTGGGGGAGCCTTTACGCAACCCCACACTCAACAGGACTCTGCGTCTTCACTCTTTCCTAACAACCCTAAACATAACCCTAACCGCAACAAGAAGCTCAACCCGAGTTAGACCCGAAAAAACACGTACGGTGCCACTTTCTGCCATCAAAAAGTGCTCTCAGCGGAAGCCTTTGGGTACACCTGAACTCCCTGGGGGAGCCTTTACGCAACCCCACACTCAACAGGACTCTGCGTCTTCACTCTTTCCTAACAACCCTAAACATATCCCTAACCGCAACAAGAAGCTGAACCCGAGTTAGACCCGAAAAAACACGTACGGTGCCACTTTCTGCCATCCAAAAGTGCTCTCAGCGGAAGCCTTTGGGTACACCTGAACTCCCTGGGGGAGCCTTTACGCAACCCCACACTCAACAGGACTCTGCGTCTTCACTCTTTCCTAACAACCCTAAACATAACCCTAACCGCAACAAGAAGCTGAACCCGAGTTAGACCCGAAAAAACACGTACGGTGCCACTTTCTGCCATCCAAAAGTGCTCTCAGCGGAAGCCTTTGGGTACACCTGAACTCCCTGGGGGAGCCTTTACGGAACCCCACACTCAACAGGACTCTGCGTCTTCACTCTTTCCTAACAACCCTAAACATAACCCTAACCGCAACAAGAAGCTCAACCCGAGTTAGACCCGAAAAAACACGTACGGTGCCACTTTCTGCCATCAAAAAGTGCTCTCAGCGGAAGCCTTTGGGTACACCTGAACTCCCTGGGGGAGCCTTTACGCAACCCCACACTCAACAGGACTCTGCGTCTTCACTCTTTCCTAACAACCCTAAACATAACCCTAACCGCAACAAGAAGCTCAACCCGAGTTAGACCCGAAAAAACACGTACGGTGCCACTTTCTGCCATCCAAAAGTGCTCTCAGCGGAAGCCTTTGGGTACACCTGAACTCCCTGGGGGAGCCTTTACGCAACCCCACACTCAACAGGACTCTGCGTCTTCTCTCTTTCCTAACAACCCTAAACATAACCCTAACCGGAACAAGAAGCTGAACCCGAGTTAGACCCGAAAAAACACGTACGGTGCCACTTTCTGCCATCAAAAAGTGCTCTCAGCGGAAGCCTTTGGGTACACCTGAACTCCCTGGGGGAGCCTTTACGCAACCCCACACTCAACAGGACTCTGCGTCTTCACTCTTTCCTAACAACCCTAAACATAACCCTAACCGCAACAAGAAGCTGAACCCGAGTTAGACCCGAAAAAACACGTACGGTGCCACTTTCTGCCATCAAAAAGTGCTCTCAGCGGAAGCCTTTGGGTACACCTGAACTCCCTGGGGGAGCCTTTACGCAACCCCACACTCAACAGGACTCTGCGTCTTCACTCTTTCCTAACAACCCTAAACATAACCCTAACCGCAACAAGAAGCTGAACCCGAGTTAGACCCGAAAAAACACGTACGGTGCCACTTTCTGCCATCAAAAAGTGCTCTCAGCGGAAGCCTTTGGGTACACCTGAACTCCCTGGGGGAGCCTTTACGCAACCCCACACTCAACAGGACTCTGCGTCTTCACTCTTTCCTAACAACCCTAAACATAACCCTAACCGCAACAAGAAGCTGAACCCGAGTTAGACCCGAAAAAACACGTACGGTGCCACTTTCTGCCATCAAAAAGTGCTCTCAGCGGAAGCCTTTGGGTACACCTGAACTCCCTGGGGGAGCCTTTACGCAACCCCACACTCAACAGGACTCTGCGTCTTCACTCTTTCCTAACAACCCTAAACATAACCCTAACCGCAACAAGAAGCTGAACCCGAGTTAGACCCGAAAAAACACGTACGGTGCCACTTTCTGCCATCAAAAAGTGCTCTCAGCGGAAGCCTTTTGGTACACCTGAACTCCCTGGGGGAGCCTTTACGCAACCCCACACTCAACAGGACTCTGCGTCTTCACTCTTTCCTAACAACCCTAAACATAACCCTAACCGCAACAAGAAGCTGAACCCGAGTTAGAATCGAAAAAACACGTACGGTGCCACTTTCTGCCATCCAAAAGTGCTCTCAGCGGAAGCCTTTGGGTACACCTGAACTCCCTGGGGGAGCCTTTACGCAACCCCACACTCAACAGGACTCTGCGTCTTCACTCTTTCCTAACAACCCTAAACATAACCCTAACCGCAACAAGAAGCTGAACCCGAGTTAGACCCGAAAAAACACGTACGGTGCCACTTTCTGCCATCAAAAAGTGCTCTCAGCGGAAGCCTTTGGGTACACCTGAACTCCCTGGGGGAGCCTTTACGCAATCCCACACTCAACAGGACTCTGCGTCTTCACTCTTTCCTAACAACCCTAAACATATCCCTAACCGCAACAAGAAGCTGAACCCGAGTTAGACCCGAAAAAACACGTACGGTGCCACTTTCTGCCATCCAAAAGTGCTCTCAGCGGAAGCCTTTGGGTACACCTGAACTCCCTGGGGGAGCCTTTACGCAACCCCACACTCAACAGGACTCTGCGTCTTCACTCTTTCCTAACAACCCTAAACATAACCCTAACCGCAACAAGAAGCTGAACCCGAGTTAGACCCGAAAAAACACGGACGGTGCCACTTTCTGCCATCCAAAAGTGCTCTCAGCGGAAGCCTTTGGGTACACCTGAACTCCCTGGGGGAGCCTTTACGCAACCCCACACTCAACAGGACTCTGCGTCTTCACTCTTTCCTAACAACCCTAAACATAACCCTAACCGCAACAAGAAGCTGAACCCGAGTTAGACCCGAAAAAACACGTACGGTGCCACTTTCTGCCATCAAAAAGTGCTCTCAGCGGAAGCCTTTGGGTACACCTGAACTCCCTGGGGGAGCCTTTACGCAACCCCACACTCAACAGGACTCTGCGTCTTCACTCTTTCCTAACAACCCTAAACATAACCCTAACCGCAACAAGAAGCTGAACCCGAGTTAGACCCGAAAAAACACGTACGGTGCCACTTTCTGCCATCCAAAAGTGCTCTCAGCGGAAGCCTTTGGGTACACCTGAACTCCCTGGGGGAGCCTTTACGCAACCCCACACTCAACAGGACTCTGCGTCTTCTCTCTTTCCTAACAACCCTAAACATAACCCTAACCGCAACAAGAAGCTGAACCCGAGTTAGACCCGAAAAAACACGTACGGTGCCACTTTCTGCCATCAAAAAGTGCTCTCAGCGGAAGCCTTTGGGTACACCTGAACTCCCTGGGGGAGCCTTTACGCAACCCCACACTCAACAGGACTCTGCGTCTTCACTCTTTCCTAACAACCCTAAACATAACCCTAACCGCAACAAGAAGCTGAACCCGAGTTAGACCCGAAAAAACACGTACGGTGCCACTTTCTGCCATCAAAAAGTGCTCTCAGCGGAAGCCTTTGGGTACACCTGAACTCCCTGGGGGAGCCTTTACGCAACCCCACACTCAACAGGACTCTGCGTCTTCACTCTTTCCTAACAACCCTAAACATAACCCTAACCGCAACAAGAAGCTGAACCCGAGTTAGACCCGAAAAAACACGTACGGTGCCACTTTCTGCCATCAAAAAGTGCTCTCAGCGGAAGCCTTTGGGTACACCTGAACTCCCTGGGGGAGCCTTTACGCAACCCCACACTCAACAGGACTCTGCGTCTTCACTCTTTCCTAACAACCCTAAACATAACCCTAACCGCAACAAGAAGCTGAACCCGAGTTAGACCCGAAAAAACACGTACGGTGCCACTTTCTGCCATCAAAAAGTGCTCTCAGCGGAAGCCTTTGGGTACACCTGAACTCCCTGGGGGAGCCTTTACGCAACCCCACACTCAACAGGACTCTGCGTCTTCACTCTTTCCTAACAACCCTAAACATAACCCTAACCGCAACAAGAAGCTGAACCCGAGTTAGACCCGAAAAAACACGTACGGTGCCACTTTCTGCCATCAAAAAGTGCTCTCAGCGGAAGTCTTTGGGTACACCTGAACTCCCTGGGGGAGCCTTTACGCAACCCCACACTCAACAGGACTCTGCGTCTTCACTCTTTCCTAACAACCCTAAACATAACCCTAACCGCAACAAGAAGCTGAACCCGAGTTAGACCCGAAAAAACACGTACGGTGCCACTTTCTGCCATCAAAAAGTGCTCTCAGCGGAAGCCTTTGGGTACACCTGAACTCCCTGGGGGAGCCTTTACGCAACCCCACACTCAACAGGACTCTGCGTCTTCACTCTTTCCTAACAACCCTAAACATAACCCTAACCGTAACAAGAAGCTGAACCCGAGTTAGAATCGAAAAAACACGTACGGTGCCACTTTCTGCCATCCAAAAGTGCTCTCAGCGGAAGCCTTTGGGTACACCTGAACTCCCTGGGGGAGCCTTTACGCAACCCCACACTCAACAGGACTCTGCGTCTTCACTCTTTCCTAACAACCCTAAACATAACCCTAACCGCAACAAGAAGCTGAACCCGAGTTAGACCCGAAAAAACACGTACGGTGCCACTTTCTGCCATCAAAAAGTGCTCTCAGCGGAATCCTTTGGGTACACCTGAACTCCCTGGGGGAGCCTTTACGCAATCCCACACTCAACAGGACTCTGCGTCTTCACTCTTTCCTAACAACCCTAAACATATCCCTAACCGCAACAAGAAGCTGAACCCGAGTTAGACCCGAAAAAACACGTACGGTGCCACTTTCTGCCATCAAAAAGTGCTCTCAGCGGAAGCCTTTGGGTACACCTGAACTCCCTGGGGGAGCCTTTACGCAACCCCACACTCAACAGGACTCTGCGTCTTCACTCTTTCCTAACAACCCTAAACATAACCCTAACCGCAACAAGAAGCTGAACCCGAGTTAGACCCGAAAAAACACGTACGGTGCCACTTTCTGCCATCCAAAAGTGCTCTCAGCGGAAGCCTTTGGGTACACCTGAACTCCCTGGGGGAGCCTTTACGCAACCCCACACTCAACAGGACTCTGCGTCTTCACTCTTTCCTAACAACCCTAAACATAACCCTAACCGCAACAAGAAGCTCAACCCGAGTTAGACCCGAAAAAACACGTACGGTGCCACTTTCTGCCATCAAAAAGTGCTCTCAGCGGAAGCCTTTGGGTACACCTGAACTCCCTGGGGGAGCCTTTACGCAACCCCACACTCAACAGGACTCTGCGTCTTCACTCTTTCCTAACAACCCTAAACATAACCCTAACCGCAACAAGAAGCTGAACCCGAGTTAGACCCGAAAAAACACGTACGGTGCCACTTTCTGCCATCAAAAAGTGCTCTCAGCGGAAGCCTTTTGGTACACCTGAACTCCCTGGGGGAGCCTTTACGCAACCCCACACTCAACAGGACTCTGCGTCTTCACTCTTTCCTAACAACCCTAAACATAACCCTAACCGCAACAAGAAGCTGAACCCGAGTTAGAATCGAAAAAACACGTACGGTGCCACTTTCTGCCATCCAAAAGTGCTCTCAGCGGAAGCCTTTGGGTACACCTGAACTCCCTGGGGGAGCCTTTACGCAACCCCACACTCAACAGGACTCTGCGTCTTCACTCTTTCCTAACAACCCTAAACATAACCCTAACCGCAACAAGAAGCTGAACCCGAGTTAGACCCGAAAAAACACGTACGGTGCCACTTTCTGCCATCAAAAAGTGCTCTCAGCGGAAGCCTTTGGGTACACCTGAACTCCCTGGGGGAGCCTTTACGCAATCCCACACTCAACAGGACTCTGCGTCTTCACTCTTTCCTAACAACCCTAAACATATCCCTAACCGCAACAAGAAGCTGAACCCGAGTTAGACCCGAAAAAACACGTACGGTGCCACTTTCTGCCATCAAAAAGTGCTCTCAGCGGAAGCCTTTGGGTACACCTGAACTCCCTGGGGGAGCCTTTACGCAACCCCACACTCAACAGGACTCTGCGTCTTCACTCTTTCCTAACAACCCTAAACATAACCCTAACCGCAACAAGAAGCTGAACCCGAGTTAGACCCGAAAAAACACGTACGGTGCCACTTTCTGCCATCCAAAAGTGCTCTCAGCGGAAGCCTTTGGGTACACCTGAACTCCCTGGGGGAGCCTTTACGCAACCCCACACTCAACAGGACTCTGCGTCTTCACTCTTTCCTAACAACCCTAAACATAACCCTAACCGCAACAAGAAGCTGAACCCGAGTTAGACCCGAAAAAACACGTACGGTGCCACTTTCTGCCATCAAAAAGTGCTCTCAGCGGAAGCCTTTGTGTACACCTGAACTCCCTGGGGGAGCCTTTACGCAACCCCACACTCAACAGGACTCTGCGTCTTCACTCTTTCCTAACAACCCTAAACATAACCCTTACCGCAACAAGAAGCTGAACCCGAGTTAGACCCGAAAAAACACGGACGGTGCCACTTTCTGCCATCCAAAAGTGCTCTCAGCGGAAGCCTTTGGGTACACCTGAACTCCCTGGGGGAGCCTTTACGCAACCCCACACTCAACAGGACTCTGCGTCTTCACTCTTTCCTAACAACCCTAAACATAACCCTAACCGCAACAAGAAGCTCAACCCGAGTTAGACCCGAAAAAACACGTACGGTGCCACTTTCTGCCATCCAAAAGTGCTCTCAGCGGAAGCCTTTGTGTACACCTG
>NW_028153828.1:15000-30771 GCF_964211835.1 Anser anser
CCTAACAACCCTAAACATAACCCTAACCGCAACAAGAAGCTGAACCCGAGTTAGACCCGAAAAAACACGTACGGTGCCACTTTCTGCCATCAAAAAGTGCTCTCAGCGGAAGCCTTTGGGTACACCTGAACTCCCTGGGGGAGCCTTTACGCAACCCCACACTCAACAGGACTCTGCGTCTTCACTCTTTCCTAACAACCCTAAACATAACCCTAACCGCAACAAGAAGCTGAACCCGAGTTAGACCCGAAAAAACACGTACGGTGCCACTTTCTGCCATCAAAAAGTGCTCTCAGCGGAAGCCTTTGGGTACACCTGAACTCCCTGGGGGAGCCTTTACGCAACCCCACACTCAACAGGACTCTGCGTCTTCACTCTTTCCTAACAACCCTAAACATAACCCTAACCGCAACAAGAAGCTGAACCCGAGTTAGACCCGAAAAAACACGGACGGTGCCACTTTCTGCCATCAAAAAGTGCTCTCAGCGGAAGCCTTTGGGTACACCTGAACTCACTGGGGGAGCCTTTACGCAACCCCACACTCAACAGGACTCTGCGTCTTCACTCTTTCCTAACAACCCTAAACATAACCCTAACCGCAACAAGAAGCTGAACCCGAGTTAGACCCGAAAAAACACGTACGGTGCCACTTTCTGCCATCAAAAAGTGCTCTCAGCGGAAGCCTTTGGGTACACCTGAACTCCCTGGGGGAGCCTTTACGCAACCCCACACTCAACAGGACTCTGCGTCTTCACTCTTTCCTAACAACCCTAAACATAACCCTAAACGCAACAATAAGCTCAACCCGAGTTAGACCCGAAAAAACACGTACGGTGCCACTTTCTGCCATCAAAAAGTGCTCTCAGCGGAAGCCTTTGGGTACACCTGAACTCCCTGGGGGAGCCTTTACGCAACCCCACACTCAACAGGAGTCTGCGTCTTCACTCTTTCCTAACAACCCTAAACATAACCCTAACCGCAACAAGAAGCTCAACCCGAGTTAGACCCGAAAAAACACGTACGGTGCCACTTTCTGCCATCAAAAAGTGCTCTCAGCGGAAGCCTTTGGGTACACCTGAATTCCCTGGGGGAGCCTTTACGCAACCCCACACTCAACAGGACTCTGCGTCTTCACTCTTTCCTAACAACCCTAAACATAACCCTAACCGCAACAAGAAGCTGAACCCGAGTTAGACCCGAAAAAACACGTACGGTGCCACTTTCTGCCATCAAAAAGTGCTCCCAGCGGAAGCCTTTGGGTACACCTGAACTCCCTGGGGGAGCCTTTACGCAACCCCACACTCAACAGGACTCTGCGTCTTCACTCTTTCCTAACAACCCTAAACATAACCCTAACCGCAACAAGAAGCTGAACCCGAGTTAGACCCGAAAAAACACGTACGGTGCCACTTTCTGCCATCAAAAAGTGCTCTCAGCGGAAGCCTTTGGGTACACCTGAACTCCCTGGGGGAGCCTTTACGCAACCCCACACTCAACAGGACTCTGCGTCTTCACTCTTTCCTAACAACCCTAAACATAACCCTAACCGCAACAAGAAGCTGAACCCGAGTTAGACCCGAAAAAACACGGACGGTGCCACTTTCTGCCATCAAAAAGTGCTCTCAGCGGAAGCCTTTGGGTACACCTGAACTCCCTGGGGGAGCCTTTACGCAACCCCACACTCAACAGGACTCTGCGTCTTCACTCTTTCCTAACAACCCTAAACATAACCCTAACCGCAACAAGAAGCTGAACCCGAGTTAGACCCGAAAAAACACGTACGGTGCCACTTTCTGCCATCAAAAAGTGCTCTCAGCGGAAGCCTTTGGGTACACCTGAACTCCCTGGGGGAGCCTTTACGCAACCCCACACTCAACAGGACTCTGCGTCTTCACTCTTTCCTAACAACCCTAAACATAACCCTAACCGCAACAAGAAGCTCAACCCGAGTTAGACCCGAAAAAACACGTACGGTGCCACTTTCTGCCATCAAAAAGTGCTCTCAGCGGAAGCCTTTGGGTACACCTAAACTCCCTGGGGGAGCCTTTACGCAACCCCACACTCAACAGGACTCTGCGTCTTCACTCTTTCCTAACAACCCTAAACATAACCCTAACCGCAACAAGAAGCTGAACCCGAGTTAGACCCGAAAAAACACGTACGGTGCCACTTTCTGCCATCCAAAAGTGCTCTCAGCGGAAGCCTTTGGGTACACCTGAACTCCCTGGGGGAGCCTTTACGCAACCCCACACTCAACAGGACTCTGCGTCTTCACTCTTTCCTAACAACCCTAAACATAACCCTAACCGCAACAAGAAGCTGAACCCGAGTTAGACCCGAAAAAACACGTACGGTGCCACTTTCTGCCATCAAAAAGTGCTCTCAGCGGAAGCCTTTGGGTACACCTGAACTCCCTGGGGGAGCCTTTACGCAACCCCACACTCAACAGGACTCTGCGTCTTCACTCTTTCCTAACAACCCTAAACATAACCCTAACCGCAACAAGAAGCTGAACCCGAGTTAGACCCGAAAAAACACGTACGGTGCCACTTTCTGCCATCAAAAAGTGCTCTCAGCGGAAGCCTTTGGGTACACCTGAACTCCCTGGGGGAGCCTTTACGCAACCCCACACTCAACAGGACTCTGCGTCTTCACTCTTTCCTAACAACCCTAAACATAACCCTAACCGCAACAAGAAGCTGAACCCGAGTTAGACCCGAAAAAACACGGACGGTGCCACTTTCTGCCATCAAAAAGTGCTCTCAGCGGAAGCCTTTGGGTACACCTGAACTCACTGGGGGAGCCTTTACGCAACCCCACACTCAACAGGACTCTGCGTCTTCACTCTTTCCTAACAACCCTAAACATAACCCTAACCGCAACAAGAAGCTGAACCCGAGTTAGACCCGAAAAAACACGTACGGTGCCACTTTCTGCCATCAAAAAGTGCTCTCAGCGGAAGCCTTTGGGTACACCTGAACTCCCTGGGGGAGCCTTTACGCAACCCCACACTCAACAGGACTCTGCGTCTTCACTCTTTCCTAACAACCCTAAACATAACCCTAAACGCAACAATAAGCTCAACCCGAGTTAGACCCGAAAAAACACGTACGGTGCCACTTTCTGCCATCAAAAAGTGCTCTCAGCGGAAGCCTTTGGGTACACCTGAACTCCCTGGGGGAGCCTTTACGCAACCCCACACTCAACAGGAGTCTGCGTCTTCACTCTTTCCTAACAACCCTAAACATAACCCTAACCGCAACAAGAAGCTCAACCCGAGTTAGACCCGAAAAAACACGTACGGTGCCACTTTCTGCCATCAAAAAGTGCTCTCAGCGGAAGCCTTTGGGTACACCTGAATTCCCTGGGGGAGCCTTTACGCAACCCCACACTCAACAGGACTCTGCGTCTTCACTCTTTCCTAACAACCCTAAACATAACCCTAACCGCAACAAGAAGCTGAACCCGAGTTAGACCCGAAAAAACACGTACGGTGCCACTTTCTGCCATCAAAAAGTGCTCCCAGCGGAAGCCTTTGGGTACACCTGAACTCCCTGGGGGAGCCTTTACGCAACCCCACACTCAACAGGACTCTGCGTCTTCACTCTTTCCTAACAACCCTAAACATAACCCTAACCGCAACAAGAAGCTGAACCCGAGTTAGACCCGAAAAAACACGTACGGTGCCACTTTCTGCCATCAAAAAGTGCTCTCAGCGGAAGCCTTTGGGTACACCTGAACTCCCTGGGGGAGCCTTTACGCAACCCCACACTCAACAGGACTCTGCGTCTTCACTCTTTCCTAACAACCCTAAACATAACCCTAACCGCAACAAGAAGCTGAACCCGAGTTAGACCCGAAAAAACACGGACGGTGCCACTTTCTGCCATCAAAAAGTGCTCTCAGCGGAAGCCTTTGGGTACACCTGAACTCCCTGGGGGAGCCTTTACGCAACCCCACACTCAACAGGACTCTGCGTCTTCACTCTTTCCTAACAACCCTAAACATAACCCTAACCGCAACAAGAAGCTGAACCCGAGTTAGACCCGAAAAAACACGTACGGTGCCACTTTCTGCCATCAAAAAGTGCTCTCAGCGGAAGCCTTTGGGTACACCTGAACTCCCTGGGGGAGCCTTTACGCAACCCCACACTCAACAGGAGTCTGCGTCTTCACTCTTTCCTAACAACCCTAAACATAACCCTAACCGCAACAAGAAGCTCAACCCGAGTTAGACCCGAAAAAACACGTACGGTGCCACTTTCTGCCATCAAAAAGTGCTCTCAGCGGAAGCCTTTGGGTACACCTGAATTCCCTGGGGGAGCCTTTACGCAACCCCACACTCAACAGGACTCTGCGTCTTCACTCTTTCCTAACAACCCTAAACATAACCCTAACCGCAACAAGAAGCTGAACCCGAGTTAGACCCGAAAAAACACGTACGGTGCCACTTTCTGCCATCAAAAAGTGCTCCCAGCGGAAGCCTTTGGGTACACCTGAACTCCCTGGGGGAGCCTTTACGCAACCCCACACTCAACAGGACTCTGCGTCTTCACTCTTTCCTAACAACCCTAAACATAACCCTAACCGCAACAAGAAGCTCAACCGAGTTAGACCCGAAAAAACACGTACGGTGCCACTTTCTGCCATCAAAAAGTGCTCTCAGCGGAAGCCTTTGGGTACACCTGAACTCCCTGGGGGAGCCTTTACGCAACCCCACACTCAACAGGACTCTGCGTCTTCACTCTTTCCTAACAACCCTAAACATAACCCTAACCGCAACAAGAAGCTGAACCCGAGTTAGACCCGAAAAAACACGTACGGTGCCACTTTCTGCCATCAAAAAGTGCTCTCAGCGGAAGCCTTTGGGTACACCTGAACTCCCTGGGGGAGCCTTTACGCAACCCCACACTCAACAGGACTCTGCGTCTTCACTCTTTCCTAACAACCCTAAACATAACCCTAACCGCAACAAGAAGCTGAACCCGAGTTAGACCCGAAAAAACACGTACGGTGCCATTTTCTGCCATCAAAAAGTGCTCTCAGCGAAAGCCTTTGGGTACACCTGAACTCCCTGGGGGAGCCTTTACGCAACCCCACACTCAACAGGACTCTGCGTCTTCACTCTTTCCTAACAACCCTAAACATAAGCCTAACCGCAACAAGAAGCTCAACCCGAGTTAGACCCGAAAAAACACGTACGGTGCCACTTTCTGCCATCAAAAAGTGCTCTCAGCGGAAGCCTTTGGGTACACCTGAACTCCCTGGGGGAGCCTCTACGCAACCCCACACTCAACAGGACTCTGCGTCTTCACTCTTTCCTAACAACCCTAAACATAACCCTAACCGCAACAAGAAGCTGAACCCGAGTTAGACCCGAAAAAACACGTACGGTGCCACTTTCTGCCATCGAAAAGTGCTCTCAGCGGAAGCCTTTGGGTACACCTGAACTCCCTGGGGGAGCCTTTACGCAACCCCACACTCAACAGGACTCTGCGTCTTCACTCTTTCCTAACAACCCTAAACATAACCCTAACCGGAACAAGAAGCTGAACCCGAGTTAGACCCGATAAAACACGTACGGTGCCACTTTTTGCCATCAAAAAGTGCTCTCAGCGGAAGCCTTTGGGTACACCTGAACTCCCTGGGGGAGCCTTTACGCAACCCCACACTCAACAGGACTCTGCGTCTTCACTCTTTCCTAACAACCCTAAACATAACCCTAACCGCAACAAGAAGCTGAACCCGAGTTAGACCCGAAAAAACACGGACGGTGCCACTTTCTGCCATCAAAAAGTGCTCTCAGCGGAAGCCTTTGGGTACACCTGAACTCCCTGGGGGAGCCTTTACGCAACCCCACACTCAACAGGACTCTGCGTCTTCACTCTTTCCTAACAACCCTAAACATAACCCTAACCGCAACAAGAAGCTGAACCCGAGTTAGACCCGAAAAAACACGTATGGTGCCACTTTCTGCCATCAAAAAGTGCTCTCAGCGGAAGCCTTTGGGTACACCTGAATTCCCTGGGGGAGCCTTTACGCAACCCCACACTCAGCAGGACTCTGCGTCTTCACTCTTTCCTAACAACCCTAAACATAACCCTAACCGCAACAAGAAGCTGAACCCGAGTTAGACCCGAAAAAACACGTACGGTGCCACTTTCTGCCATCCAAAAGTGCTCTCAGCGGAAGCCTTTGGGTACACCTGAACTCCCTGGGGGAGCCTTTACGCAACCCCACACTCAACAGGACTCTGCGTCTTCACTCTTTCCTAACAACCCTAAACATAACCCTAACCGCAACAAGAAGCTGAACCCGAGTTAGACCCGAAAAAACACGTACGGTGCCACTTTCTGCCATCAAAAAGTGCTCTCAGCGGAAGCCTTTGGGTACACCTGAACTCCCTGGGGGAGCCTTTACGCAACCCCACACTCAACAGGACTCTGCGTCTTCACTCTTTCCTAACAACCCTAAACATAACCCTAACCGCAACAAGAAGCTCAACCCGAGTTAGACCCGAAAAAACACGGACGGTGCCACTTTCTGCCATCAAAAAGTGCTCTCAGCGGAAGCCTTTGGGTACACCTGAACTCCCTGGGGGAGCCTTTACGCAACCCCACACTCAACAGGACTCTGCGTCTTCACTCTTTCCTAACAACCCTAAACATAACCCTTACCGGAACAAGAAGCTGAACCCGAGTTAGACCCGAAAAAACACGTACGGTGCCACTTTCTGCCATCAAAAAGTGCTCTCAGCGGAAGCCTTTGGGTACACCTGAACTCCCTGGGGGAGCCTTTACGCAACCCCACACTCAACAGGACTCTGCGTCTTCACTCTTTCCTAACAACCCTAAACATAACCCTAACCGCAACAAGAAGCTGAACCCGAGTTAGACCCGAAAAAACACGTACGGTGCCACTTTCTGCCATCAAAAAGTGCTCTCAGCGGAAGCCTTTGGGTACACCTGAATTCCCTGGGGGAGCCTTTACGCAACCCCACACTCAACAGGACTCTGCGTCTTCACTCTTTCCTAACAACCCTAAACATAACCCTAACCGCAACAAGAAGCTGAACCCGAGTTAGACCCGAAAAAACACGTACGGTGCCACTTTCTGCCATCAAAAAGTGCTCTCAGCGGAAGCCTTTGGGTACACCTGAACTCCCTGGGGGAGCCTTTACGCAACCCCACACTCAACAGGACTCTGCGTCTTCACTCTTTCCTAACAACCCTAAACATAACCCTAACCGCAACAAGAAGCTGAACCCGAGTTAGACCCGAAAAAACACGTACGGTGCCACTTTCTGCCATCAAAAAGTGCTCTCAGCGGAAGCCTTTGGGTACACCTGAACTCCCTGGGGGAGCCTTTACGGAACCCCACACTCAACAGGACTCTGCGTCTTCACTCTTTCCTAACAACCCTAAACATAACCCTAACCGCAACAAGAAGCTCAACCCGAGTTAGACCCGAAAAAACACGTACGGTGCCACTTTCTGCCATCAAAAAGTGCTCTCAGAGGAAGCCTTTGGGTACACCTGAACTCCCTGGGGGAGCCTTTACGCAACCCCACACTCAACAGGACTCTGCGTCTTCACTCTTTCCTAACAACCCTAAACATAACCCTAACCGCAACAAGAAGCTGAACCCGAGTTAGACCCGAAAAAACACGTACGGTGCCACTTTCTGCCATCAAAAAGTGCTCTCAGCGGAAGCCTTTGGGTACACCTGAACTCCCTGGGGGAGCCTTTACGCAACCCCACACTCAACAGGACTCTGCGTCTTCACTCTTTCCTAACAACCCTAAACATAACCCTAACCGCAACAAGAAGCTGAACCCGAGTTAGACCCGAAAAAACACGTACGGTGCCACTTTCTGCCATCAAAAAGTGCTCTCAGCGGAAGCCTTTGGGTACACCTGAACTCCCTGGGGGAGCCTTTACGCAACCCCACACTCAACAGGACTCTGCGTCTTCACTCTTTCCTAACAACCCTAAACATAACCCTAACCGCAACAAGAAGCTGAACCCGAGTTAGACCCGAAAAAACACGTACGGTGCCACTTTCTGCCATCAAAAAGTGCTCTCAGCGGAAGCCTTTGGGTACACCTGAACTCCCTGGGGGAGCCTTTACGCAACCCCACACTCAACAGGACTCTGCGTCTTCACTCTTTCCTAACAACCCTAAACATAACCCTAACCGCAACAAGTAGCTGAACCTGAGTTAGACCCGAAAAAACACGGACGGTGCCACTTTCTGCCATCAAAAAGTGCTCTCAGCGGAAGCCTTTGGGTACACCTGAACTCCCTGGGGGAGCCTCTACGCAACCCCACACTCAACAGGACTCTGCGTCTTCACTCTTTCCTAACAACCCTAAACATAACCCTAACCGCAACAAGAAGCTGAACCTGAGTTAGACCCGAAAAAACACGTACGGTGCCACTTTCTGCCATCAAAAAGTGCTCTCAGCGGAAGCCTTTGGGAACACCTGAACTCCCTGGGGGAGCCTTTACGCAACCCCACACTCAACAGGACTCTGCGTCTTCACTCTTTCCTAACAACCCTAAACATAACCCTAACCGCAACAAGAAGCTGAACCCGAGTTAGACCCGAAAAAACACGTACGGTGCCACTTTCTGCCATCAAAAAGTGCTCTCAGCGGAAGCCTTTGGGTACACCTGAACTCCCTGGGGGAGCCTTTACGCAACCCCACACTCAACAGGACTCTGCGTCTTCACTCTTTCCTAACAACCCTAAACATAACCCTAACCGGAACAAGAAGCTGAACCCGAGTTAGACCCGAAAAAACACGTACGGTGCCACTTTCTGCCATCAAAAAGTGCTCTCAGCGGAAGCCTTTGGGTACACCTGAACTCCCTGGGGGAGCCTTTACGCAACCCCACACTCAACAGGACTCTGCGTCTTCACTCTTTCCTAACAACCCTAAACATAACCCTAACCGCAACAAGAAGCTGAACCCGAGTTAGACCCGAAAAAACACGTACGGTGCCACTTTCTGCCATCAAAAAGTGCTCTCAGCGGAAGCCTTTGGGTACACCTGAACTCCCTGGGGGAGCCTTTACGCAACCCCACACTCAACAGGACTCTGCGTCTTCACTCTTTCCTAACAACCCTAAACATAACCCTAACCGCAACAAGAAGCTGAACCCGAGTTAGACCCGAAAAAACACGTACGGTGCCACTTTCTGCCATCAAAAAGTGCTCTCAGCGGAAGCCTTTGGGTACACCTGAACTCCCTGGGGGAGCCTTTACGCAACCCCACACTCAACAGGACTCTGCGTCTTCACTCTTTCCTAACAACCCTAAACATAACCCTAACCGCAACAAGAAGCTCAACCCGAGTTAGACCCGAAAAAACACGTACGGTGCCACTTTCTGCCATCAAAAAGTGCTCTCAGCGGAAGCCTTTGGGTACACCTGAACTCCCTGGGGGAGCCTTTACGCAACCCCACACTCAACAGGACTCTGCGTCTTCACTCTTTCCTAACAACCCTAGGCATAACCCTAACCGCAACAAGAAGCTGAACCCGAGTTAGACCCGAAAAAACACGGACGGTGCCACTTTCTGCCATCAAAAAGTGCTCTCAGCGGAAGCCTTTGGGTACACCTGAACTCCCTGGGGGAGCCTTTACGCAACCCCACACTCAACAGGACTCTGCGTCTTCACTCTTTCCTAACAACCCTAAACATAACCCTAACCGCAACAAGAAGCTGAACCCGAGTTAGACCCGAAAAAACACATACGGTGCCACTTTCTGCCATCCAAAAGTGCTCTCAGCGGAAGCCTTTGGGTACACCTGAACTCCCTGGGGGAGCCTTTACGCAACCCCACACTCAACAGGACTCTGCGTCTTCACTCTTTCCTAACAACCCTAAACATAACCCTAACCGCAACAAGAAGCTGAACCCGAGTTAGACCCGAAAAAACACGGACGGTGCCACTTTCTGCCATCCAAAAGTGCTCTCAGCGGAAGCCTTTGGGTACACCTGAACTCCCTGGGGGAGCCTTTACGCAACCCCACACTCAACAGGACTCTGCGTCTTCACTCTTTCCTAACAACCCTAAACATAACCCTAACCGCAACAAGAAGCTGAACCCGAGTTAGACCCGAAAAAACACGTACGGTGCCACTTTCTGCCATCAAAAAGTGCTCTCAGCGGAAGCCTTTGGGTACACCTGAACTCCCTGGGGGAGCCTTTACGCAACCCCACACTCAACAGGACTCTGCGTCTTCACTCTTTCCTAACAACCCTAAACATAACCCTAACCGCAACAAGAAGCTGAACCCGAGTTAGACCCGAAAAAACACGTACGGTGCCACTTTCTGCCATCAAAAAGTGCTCTCAGCGGAAGCCTTTGGCTACACCTGAACTCCCTGGGGGAGCCTTTACGCAACCCCACACTCAACAGGACTCTGCGTCTTCACTCTTTCCTAACAACCCTAAACATAACCCTAACCGCAACAAGAAGCTCAACCCGAGTTAGACCCGAAAAAACATGTACGGTGCCACTTTCTGCCATCAAAAAGTGCTCTCAGCGGAAGCCTTTGGGTACACCTGAACTCCCTGGGGGAGCCTTTACGCAACCCCACACTCAACAGGACTCTGCGTCTTCACTCTTTCCTAACAACCCTAAACATAACCCTAACCGCAACAAGAAGCTGAACCCGAGTTAGACCCGAAAAAACACGTACGGTGCCACTTTCTGCCATCAAAAAGTGCTCTCAGCGGAAGCCTTTGGGTACACCTGAACTCCCTGGGGGAGCCTTTACGCAACCCCACACTCAACAGGACTCTGCGTCTTCACTCTTTCCTAACAACCCTAAACATAACCCTAACCGCAACAAGAAGCTGAACCCGAGTTAGACCCGAAAAAACACGGACGGTGCCACTTTCTGCCATCAAAAAGTGCTCTCAGCGGAAGCCTTTGGGTACACCTGAACTCCCTGGGGGAGCCTTTACGCAACCCCACACTCAACAGGACTCTGCGTCTTCACTCTTTCCTAACAACCCTAAACATAAGCCTAACCGCAACAAGAAGCTGAACCCGAGTTAGACCCGAAAAAACACGTACGGTGCCACTTTCTGCCATCAAAAAGTGCTCTCAGCGGAAGCCTTTGGGTACACCTGAACTCCCTGGGGGAGCCTTTACGCAACCCCACACTCAACAGGACTCTGCGTCTTCACTCTTTCCTAACAACCCTAAACATAACCCTAACCGCAACAAGAAGCTGAACCCGAGTTAGACCCGAAAAAACACGTACGGTGCCACTTTCTGCCATCAAAAAGTGCTCTCAGCAGAAGCCTTTGGGTACACCTGAACTCCCTGGGGGAGCCTTTACGCAACCCCACACTCAACAGGACTCTGCGTCTTCACTCTTTCCTAACAACCCTAAACATAACCCTAACCGCAACAAGAAGCTGAACCCGAGTTAGACCCGAAAAAACACGTACGGTGCCACTTTCTGCCATCCAAAAGTGCTCTCAGCGGAAGCCTTTGGGTACACCTGAACTCCCTGGGGGAGCCTTTACGCAACCCCACACTCAACAGGACTCTGCGTCTTCACTCTTTCCTAACAACCCTAAACATAACCCTAACCGCAACAAGAAGCTGAACCCGAGTTAGACCCGAAAAAACACGTACGGTGCCACTTTCTGCCATCCAAAAGTGCTCTCAGCGGAAGCCTTTGGGTACACCTGAACTCCCTGGGGGAGCCTTTACGCAACCCCACACTCAACAGGACTCTGCGTCTTCACTCTTTCCTAACAACCCTAAACATAACCCTAACCGCAACAAGAAGCTGAACCCGAGTTAGACCCGAAAAAACACGTACGGTGCCACTTTCTGCCATCAAAAAGTGCTCTGAGCGGAAGCCTTTGGGTACACCTGAACTCCCTGGGGGAGCCTTTACGCAACCCCACACTCAACAGGACTCTGCGTCTTCACTCTTTCCTAACAACCCTAAGCATAACCCTAACCGCAACAAGAAGCTGAACCCGAGTTAGACCCGAAAAAACACGTACGGTGCCACTTTCTGCCATCAAAAAGTGCTCTCAGCGGAAGCCTTTGGGTACACCTGAACTCCCTGGGGGAGCCTTTACGCAACCCCACACTCAACAGGACTCTGCGTCTTCACTCTTTCCTAACAACCCTAAACATAACCCTAACCGCAACAAGAAGCTGAACCCGAGTTAGACCCGAAAAAACACGTACGGTGCCACTTTCTGCCATCAAAAAGTGCTCTCAGCGGAAGCCTTTGGGTACACCTGAACTCCCTGGGGGAGCCTTTACGCAACCCCACACTCAACAGGACTCTGCGTCTTCACTCTTTCCTAACAACCCTAAACATAACCCTAACCGCAACAAGAAGCTGAACCCGAGTTAGACCCGAAAAAACACGTACGGTGCCACTTTCTGCCATCCAAAAGTGCTCTCAGCGGAAGCCTTTGGGTACACCTGAACTCCCTGGGGGAGCCTTTACGCAACCCCACACTCAACAGGACTCTGCGTCTTCACTCTTTCCTAACAACCCTAAACATAACCCTAACCGCAACAAGAAGATGAACCCGAGTTAGACCTGAAAAAACACGTACGGTGCCACTTTCTGCCATCAAAAAGTGCTCTCAGCGGAAGCCTTTGGGTACACCTGAACTCCCTGGGGGAGCCTTTACGCAACCCCACACTCAACAGGACTCTGCGTCTTCACTCTTTCCTAACAACCCTAAACATAACCCTAACCGCAACAAGAAGCTGAACCCGAGTTAGACCCGAAAAAACACGTACGGTGCCACTTTCTGCCATCCAAAAGTGCTCTCAGCGGAAGCCTTTGGGTACACCTGAACTCCCTGGGGGAGCCTTTACGCAACCCCACACTCAACAGGACTCTGCGTCTTCACTCTTTCCTAACAACCCTAAACATAACCCTAACCGCAACAAGAAGCTGAACCCGAGTTAGACCCGAAAAAACACGTACGGTGCCACTTTCTGCCATCCAAAAGTGCTCTCAGCGGAAGCCTTTGGGTACACCTGAACTCCCTGGGGGAGCCTTTACGCAACCCCACACTCAACAGGACTCTGCGTCTTCACTCTTTCCTAACAACCCTAAACATAACCCTAACCGCAACAAGAAGCTGAACCCGAGTTAGACCCGAAAAAACACGTACGGTGCCACTTTCTGCCATCAAAAAGTGCTCTCAGCGGAAGCCTTTGGGTACACCTGAACTCCCTGGGGGAGCCTTTACGCAACCCCACACTCAACAGGACTCTGCGTCTTCACTCTTTCCTAACAACCCTAAACATAACCCTAACCGCAACAAGAAGCTGAACCCGAGTTAGACCCGAAAAAACACGTACGGTGCCACTTTCTGCCATCCAAAAGTGCTCTCAGCGGAAGCCTTTGGGTACACCTGAACTCCCTGGGGGAGCCTTTACGCAACCCCACACTCAACAGGACTCTGCGTCTTCACTCTTTCCTAACAACCCTAAACATAACCCTAACCGCAACAAGAAGCTGAACCCGAGTTAGACCCGAAAAAACACGTACGGTGCCACTTTCTGCCATCAAAAAGTGCTCTGAGCGGAAGCCTTTGGGTACACCTGAACTCCCTGGGGGAGCCTTTACGCAACCCCACACTCAACAGGACTCTGCGTCTTCACTCTTTCCTAACAACCCTAAGCATAACCCTAACCGCAACAAGAAGCTGAACCCGAGTTAGACCCGAAAAAACACGTACGGTGCCACTTTCTGCCATCAAAAAGTGCTCTCAGCGGAAGCCTTTGGGTACACCTGAACTCCCTGGGGGAGCCTTTACGCAACCCCACACTCAACAGGACTCTGCGTCTTCACTCTTTCCTAACAACCCTAAACATAACCCTAACCGCAACAAGAAGCTGAACCCGAGTTAGACCCGAAAAAACACGTACGGTGCCACTTTCTGCCATCAAAAAGTGCTCTCAGCGGAAGCCTTTGGGTACACCTGAACTCCCTGGGGGAGCCTTTACGCAACCCCACACTCAACAGGACTCTGCGTCTTCACTCTTTCCTAACAACCCTAAACATAACCCTAACCGCAACAAGAAGCTGAACCCGAGTTAGACCCGAAAAAACACGTACGGTGCCACTTTCTGCCATCAAAAAGTGCTCTCAGCGGAAGCCTTTGGGTACACCTGAACTCCCTGGGGGAGCCTTTACGCAACCCCACACTCAACAGGACTCTGCGTCTTCACTCTTTCCTAACAACCCTAAACATAACCCTAACCGCAACAAGAAGATGAACCCGAGTTAGACCCGAAAAAACACGTACGGTGCCACTTTCTGCCATCAAAAAGTGCTCTGAGCGGAAGCCTTTGGGTACACCTGAACTCCCTGGGGAGCCTTTACGCAACCCCACACTCAACCCCTAACCGCAACAAGAAGCTGAACCCGAGTTAGACCCGAAAAAACACGTACGGTGCCACTTTCTGCCGTCCAAAAGTGCTCTCAGCGGAAGCCTTTGGGTACACCTGAACTCCCTGGGGGAGCCTTTACGCAACCCCACACTCAACAGGACTCTGCGTCTTCACTCTTTCCTAACAACCCTAAACATAACCCTAACCGCAACAAGAAGCTGAACCCGAGTTAGACCCGAAAAAACACGTACGGTGCCACTTTCTGCCATCCAAAAAGTGCTCTCAGCGGAAGCCTTTGGGTACACCTGAACTCCCTGGGGGAGCCTTTACGCAACCCCACACTCAACAGGACTCTGCGTCTTCACTCTTTCCTAACAACCCGAAACATAACCCTAACCGCAACAAGAAGCTGAACCCGAGTTAGACCCGAAAAAACACGTACGGTGCCACTTTCTGCCATCAAAAAGTGCTCTCAGCAGAAGCCTTTGGGTACACCTGAACTCCCTGGGGGAGCCTTTACGCAACCCCACACTCAACAGGACTCTGCGTCTTCACTCTTTCCTAACAACCCTAAACATAACCCTAACCGGAACAAGAAGCTGAACCCGAGTTAGACCCGAAAAAACACGTACGGTGCCACTTTCTGCCATCAAAAAGTGCTCTCAGCGGAAGCCTTTGGGTACACCTGAACTCCCTGGGGGAGCCTTTACGCAACCCCACACTCAACAGGACTCTGCGTCTTCACTCTTTCCTAACAACCCTAAACATAACCCTAACCGCAACAAGAAGCTGAACCCGAGTTAGACCCGAAAAAACACGTACGGTGCCACTTTCTGCCATCAAAAAGTGCTCTCAGCAGAAGCCTTTGGGTACACCTGAACTCCCTGGGGGAGCCTTTACGCAACCCCACACTCAACAGGACTCTGCGTCTTCACTCTTTCCTAACAACCCTAAACATAACCCTAACCGCAACAAGAAGCTGAACCTGAGTTAGACCCGAAAAAACACGTACGGTGCCACTTTCTGCATCAAAAAGTGCTCTCAGCGGAAGCCTTTGGGTACACCTGAACTCCCTGGGGGAGCCTTTACGCAACCCCACACTCAACAGGACTCTGCGTCTTCACTCTTTCCTAACAACCCTAAACATAACCCTAACCGCAACAAGAAGCTGAACCCGAGTTAGACCGAAAAAACACGTACGGTGCCACTTTCTGCCATCAAAAAGTGCTCTCAGCAGAAGCCTTTGGGTACACCTGAACTCCCTGGGGGAGCCTTTACGCAACCCCACACTCAACAGGACTCTGCGTCTTCACTCTTTCCTAACAACCCTAAACATAACCCTAACCGCAACAAGAAGCTGAACCC